>NW_020525305.1:0-46247 GCF_003368295.1 Carassius auratus
CTTTGCACTCATGCAAGCTGGAATCAGAAAGCAGGGCGTACCCTGAAATTTCTAACCCACGCTTTCCTCTAGTGTTTAGATAGAGGAATTACAATTTCAGTATGACTTAGAGATTATCTGATCGTTTGTCAGGCTGATTTTCTGCATCAAAAATCACAAGTAAAAACAGATAGTTTTGATCTCTGAGGTGCTATATTAACCATAGGGTGATAGGAAGGATCCGTTCACTTCCAAAACACAAATTGTAACCAAAACAGGAATTTTCCATCTGCTGACTCCAATAAACATTTATCAAAATAGCACTTATGATCTAAATGTTTTAGGTTTAAAAATCGGGGTAGCTAAGCCAATTTTAGACCAGGAGTTTTATCGTTTTAATCTTGAATATCACTGTGGTTTCACCACGAATTCAATAACGATATTTAATAACAAGGCCTTTTACTGAATCAGAGGAAACATCGCTCATGTTCAGATTTACATGTTGCAACTATTAAAAGATTTCTTTATCTTTTAATTATTATATTAAAATTGTTTTCACTGTAAAAAGATTTTGGGTCTTTCTTAACAGGATACTTTAACATTATACTGCAGATTACTTTCATTAAATTAACAGTGACTATACTGTTAAGTTTCTATAAATACCTAGGTGCTTACTGACCAGCTTTTTGCCTCAGTCAGTTAGGAGTGAGTTCGCGTCTTGCGGACTCATCTCACAAGTAACGTTACATAATTTTCATAGCGCACGTGCAGAAAATTATTAAAAACCATATACACAGATTGATGCTCACAAAACGAAGTTTGAAATAGCCGCGTCCTCCACCAAAATGTAACAACATTGAGTTTTACATAGTAATTAACTCAAATGATATATAGGGAATTTGAATAATTAATCAAGAATTTGATTAATATATATCTCAGATGACAGTTACATTTTAATTTTATTGATTATGAAAAATAGCTCAATTGCCAATACCAATACTAATCACAGGGGCACTGTAATTTACTCATTAATATGTCAATATTACATTCTTCATATCAATTATTGTGATATCTCTTACTATAAATTACTGCAGATCAAACCGTGGTATGTCCTGCACACCACTGTAGACTTATCAATTTCAATAAAGTTATCACGCCTTATAATTCAAGGAAAAGTATTCTCTGGCCATGAAAATATTTATCCTATCCTTATGATAAATTTAGTTTCTAAATTTAGAGCTTGTAGCTAAAGACCAAAACATTTCAGTGACTCGTAATGTGAGTGGGGTGGAGTCCAGGCCAATCGTCAGTATATGGTTTTTTTAATAATTAAACTAGTAATACATCAAACTACAAATCACACAGAGTAAATATGCGTACGACAATACAAACAGTAAGCTTATACAATACATAACGAATCCAAATAAAAGAGAGAGAGAGAGAGAGAGAGAGAGAGAGAGAGAGAAAATAGAATGGGATCACATAAGGAGCTCAGGTATGAAAATCATAGTCAGTAACTTTTTAGAAGCCAACAACAAATCAGATCATAACAACACTTTAAAGCAGCATTTAAATCTCCATAGAGAAAGTGATACTTGCAAAAGGTGTCCCATGTGAGTGGCGTTGAGATCGGCGTCGAGCTTGTGAGCTTTACGCACTGTTCCCGTTGAAACAGCCATGTGCCATGAAACGGAGGCCATGTGACGCGCGTGCACGCTGCGCTTGGCGTGAGCGTGGAGCACGTGGTCCTTTGTTCTGTCCTCGGCGCGGTATTTGAAAGGTTCAACAAACATTGTTCCAGAATTCGTCTTCCTTGCGTGGAGAGGCGAATAGTTTAATAAACTTAGTAAAGAAAAGAAAAGAACGAAACGAAAATGAAAGTTTCCAAATGAGCCATGAAAATGGCTTTCCTCTCCTCAGTCCGTGTGCTGAGGGGGGGGGGGAGAGCTGAGCGCGGCCCGAGGCCGCGCGGAGCGACGTGTCCGAGAACGGAGAACGGGAAGAAGAGCAGAAGAGAGACGAAGAGAGAGGCGGACCTTGTTCGGTCGACTCTTATAGCTTGAGATGTTCACGCCTCTTTTCGCTGTGAACCACCCAATGAACATCCGCGATCTGAAGCGGCGGGAAAGTTCCTTTGTCTCTGTTGAGACAACCCCCTGATGATTTAGGGCCTGTCCGATTTCATCAGGAATATTAAAGCAAGTTCATTATTCCAGATTAAATACATTTTTCATTACTTTGCTCTAGATAAATGGGTCTGTCAAAGCATGACGATTACACAGATACTAAAATTAATATGTGCAAATGATCAAAACATGAAGATACATTCAAATGCAGAATTACACACATTTAAAGATTTGATTAACACATGATAACACTGCAGATATTCCCAATTTATATGGGAAACCTCTAATGTACCGCAAAAAACAATACTATACACATTAAGACTACATTTGAGTACATTCTATCATTCTTTTGTAAGGATTAGGTTTCCTGTCCTGTGGTCCTGTGAGCTCGTAAAATTTTACGAGCTACCAAGGAGTGTGGGGGTTGCAGAACATTTCTTTTTGAGAAAGTATAAGATTGAAATCAAGCATTTCCACTTATAAGTCAGCACTTTAACCATTTACCCAGGATTAACCATTTTATGCAATACACAAACATATAAAATACATATTTAATAAAGGACTTACAAAAGTAAGGAACAAAAAGAAAGGTTTCTTTTTGTGTGTGTGTGTGTGTGTGTGTTAAGGAATTTGGTTTCAGGTATCCTTTGAGGCTCGCATGGGTATCGTAAAGTAATTTAAGTCCAGCCAGGCTGGCATTTAGTACCAACAGTCTGAATTTACAAAACAGAATTTAACCCATGAATCGCTGACCTGCATATCTGTTACAGCTGGAAGACAGCTCTCCACAGAGCAGTGGCGGTGGTGTTCGCCGTCTGGTCCAAAGTAGGAATGGCCCAGGAGTACTTGGTGAACAAGTCGGTAATGACAAGGATGTTCTGATAGCGGTCTGCCGGCCGACCCAAAGTCAAGAAGTCCATTGCGACTATGTGGAGAGGAGCCTTTGCCTGGATGGGGACCATCGGTGCTCGTGCCTCCTTCCTGGCTTTGAACAAGGTGCAACGAGGACAGGCCTGAACGAAGGTACGTACCGTTGCTTCTAGGTTGGGCCAGTAGAAGTGTCGCCTCAAGAGAGAGACCGTTTTCTCGTGCCCTTGGTGGCCCAGCTGATCATGGTACGCTATCAAGAGCTCTTGTACCTGGCCTTCGGGGACAACGATCTGTCGGAGTTCCTCGTCCAGCCCCGGATCTCGGACAGACCTACAGAGTACTCCCTCCTTCACCTGTAGTCTGGCCCATTGTCCCAACAGCTTCCTTCCTGTTCCCCCTTGGGCCCGTTGTTCGGCCAACGTCGGTTTTCGGCCCCGTTCCAGCCATCGCATCAAGCCACTGATCTCCCTGTCGGCCTGCTGTCGCTCTTTCCAGCGGCAGGGGTCCCATCCCCAACTCACAGGCATCCCCTCATGTTGAGTCCCCGGCGCCTCCACAATGCCCACCATATACTCCTCTCCTTCGGGGTCTGGCGTGGGTTCCGGTGAGTCCCTCGGACCTTGAGCTTCCGGGAGTCGGGACAGGGCGTCAGCGTTGGTGTTCTCCCGTCCTGGCCGGTATCGGAGCTGGTAGTTGTAATTGGCCAACTGGGCCACCCAGCGCTGTTCCACTGCCCCCAACTTCGCCGTCTGTAGATGTACTAGGGGGTTGTTGTCAGTTACTACCGTCACCTGGGCACCCCACAAGTAATCTTTAAACTTTTCGCTGAGTGCCCATTTCAGCGCCAGCAGTTCCAACTTGAAGGAGCTGTAATTGGCGTCATTCCTCTCTGCTGGATGAAGGCTCCGGCTTGCGTAGGCTACGACCCGCTCTACACCGTTCTGTTGCTGGGCCAACACGGCCCCCAAACCCAGGTTGCTAGCGTCCGTGTATAGGACAAAGGGCTTGGAGAAGTCAGCATACGCCAGAATCGGCGCCTGCAGCAACTCGTCTTTCAGTCGCCGGAACGCAGCCTCACACTCGGGGCTCCACAGGATAGCCGGCGATCCGCGACCTCGGGGGCGTCCTGTCCCAGCCAGCAACTGATTTAGGGGCTTTGCGATCTTGGAGAAGTCCTTGATGAAGTGGCGGTAGTACCCCACGAAGCCCAGGAATGACCGGACCTGCTTCACCGTCTGCGGGGCAGCCCACTCTCGCACCGCCGACACCTTCTCCGGGTCGACCGAAACTCCCGCCGCGCCCACACAGTGTCCCAAGAATTTGACCTCCCGCCGTAACAGATGGCATTTGTCCAGCTGGAGCTTCAGCCCATATTTCTCCATGGCCCCGAAGACCTGCTCAAGGTGTTGTAAGTGGGAGTCGAAATCTGGGGAATAGACAATCACATCGTCCAGGTATACCAAGGCGGACTCCATGAACTGACCTCCCAGGCACCGCTGCATCAGCCTCTGGAAGGTGGCAGGAGCGTTGCAGAGGCCGAAGGGCATCCGGTCCCACTCAAAGAGACCGAACGGGGTGGTAAAGGCGGTCTTCTCCCGGTCGGCCTCGGCCACTTGTACCTGCCAGTAGCCACTTGCCAAGTCCAGCGTGGAGTACCATGCCGAGCATGTCAAGCCAGCCAGGGAGTCCTTGATCCGGGGTAGGGGGAACGCGTCCTTCCTAGTGACCAGGTTCAGCTTGCGGTAGTCGACGCAAAACCTCCATGCGCCAGTCTTCTTCTGTACCAACACGATGGGAGCTGCCCACGGGCTGCTGCTCTCTCTAACAACCCCTCGATTGAGCATACCCTGCAGCAGTGTACGGACCTCCGTGTACAGGGTAGGTGGGACGGGTCGGTACCTTTCTCTACTGGGCTCTGCATCTCCGGTGGGGATCCGATGTTGCACGACGTTGGTGCAGCCGTAGTCCTCTTCGTGTGCCGAGAAGACATGTTTGCCACTTGCTCAGCAGGTCTCGCAGCTTCCTTGCCTGTGTCGGTCCCAGCTCCTCCCCTTGCAGGGAACTTCCCTTCAAGTGGCCGGGCACCTCCTCCCCTAGACTCTGGGGCGACGAGCTCGCTTGGGTAAGGGCCACTTCCACCACCGCGGGGTGTACTTGGCGAAAGCTCACGTCCTGGTCCTCCCGCACCTGATGGGATTCTACCGGCGTTACCTTGACCAGCCGCTGATGTTTATGTAGGTGCACAACATGGGGCGTCCCGTTCCGAACTCTCACCGGGATCCGTCCTCTTCGTGCCACGGCCAAACCTCTGGCGACTTCTACCTGCTGGCCATCCCAGTGGGGCTCCACCAACACCCATTCCTCCGCTCCCACGTCCCGCTGGAGGACTCGCACCCATACTAGGGCCTCGCTGTTCGCTGGCACGGACAGGGCATAACGGCACGCTACCCGACCTGTCCCTTCGCGGCCTTGCCGGGCCCGGGACATCTGGATCCGTCGGCAATCAGCGGCGACACGTTCCCATTCCTGTTGTTCGGCCAGCGAGATCCCTCGAGCGGGCGTTGCCCGAAACAATTCTTCCCAACATGCAGATAATACATTCATACCTAGCAAGGCCCGGTGACTCCCCAGACAGTGGTCCTTTACGATGATCACTCCCTTCTGGGGCACGATCACTCCGTGGATCTCCAAGTCCGTCAGCCTGTAGCCAATGTAGGGGATGTCCAGACCATTTGCTCCTTTCAGGGAGAGCCAGGGAGCCTCCGTCCCATGCATCCTCTGATCTCCAAACAGCTCTTGCGACAGGCTCTCCGCGAATAGGGTCACCTGGGATCCGGTGTCGACGAGACAGGGCACCTTCACACCACACACCTGGACCTCCACCACTGGGCTATGCCCGACCAGCCTGTCCTTGGAGCCTGCTCCGATGGGTGGGTCATCTAAGGGGGTCCCGACCACACGACTCACTGTGGCCGGTCGACCTAAAAACCCCCCTCCGAACCTCTTCGAGGACCACACTGTCGGCTGTAATGGCCTGGTTGGCCACAGCGGTTGCAGATAAGTCGTCCTTGCTCGTCCCATTTAAACTGGGGCCGGTTGGGCCGGTTAGGTCGCCTCCCTGCGTCCCTGTTCCCGTCCGAGTACACCCGGTCCCGCGAGATGGGCCTCACCTCTGGCCTGGTAGCCCCAGAACGCAGCTCGTGCACGAGCGTCTTGGTTAGCTCCGCCATCTGCTCCCGGACATCCTTTAGGAGTTCGAGCTTCAGAGTCTGTTTCCACTCTGCCATGTCGGGGACAGCCACTGCGGAGCTACTTACGGCCGCACACGCGGAGCGACTTACGGCCGCACACACAGGGGGTTCTTTCACCTCAACCTGATCGTTCTCCAATGCCACCGCTTCCTTCTTTAGGTCTTCGAAGGTGAGTTCCGGCTCCCTTCTGAATTGGACTCTAAGTCCCTGGCGTACCGGGCCTTCCCTTAGCCCCAGCAGGAATTGGTCCCTCAACAGAGTCTCACTATCTCCGAGACCATGGTCTGGGCGTCCCTGCAGCCTGGTAACTCGCTCCCGTAGTTGGAGGGCGAAAGCTCTGACGGATTGGCGGGGGCCCTGCTTGCTGCTGAAGAACTGGGCCCGGAGAACCGCAGTTGGAGTGGCGTCACCATACCTTTCCGTCAGGAATCTGAACACAGACTGGGCGGTGGTTCGGACAGCTTCGGGGGCGGCTTGGACTTCCCGCCGTGCTTCCCTGTCAAGGGAGTTGAGGGCAAACTGTAGCTGTTGGGTCGCGCTCAGTCCCTGTAGCCCGGCCAGATATTCGATCTGAGCCCGCCATTCGGAGAGGCGCACCTCTGACTCATTTCCTCCATATTTCTGGACCCAGGGGTTTCCCATGAACACTGGCATGACTCGGGGTGGGGCCCCCAGTGCCTCGTCGTCGGCCATCTGAGAATCCCTGGTCGCTCAACCCGAGGTGAAACCCTGCCGACTACGCCAAATCTGTCACAGGTCGGGGGGGCCAAGCCGGACTGCACCCACCCCTGAAACCCAGGATCACCTCGGAGAGCGTACCAGAAGAACCAGACGGACGAAAGTAAAAAAAAATGAACAAGGTTTTATTTGGTTAAAAGCAATTTAAAAGTTCAGTGTTCCTTCCGTGTCTCCCGACCAGAACGGAGCCAGACCTCGGACGCCGGGAAGGCGTGGAGTCGTCGGCAGTTCGTGCCTGTACGGGGCCAGCAAGAGCCAGGATAGTCTGTCACCCGTCCCGGAGTGAGGGGGGGTATCCGGGTAAGTAGAGCTCGAGACCGGGAAAAGGAATAATTCTCGTGTCCACCTCCTTTTACAGGGACATCACATGCAGCGTTCGGCCCAGAGGATCCTGCAATCTCTTTTCATAGGGACATCACATGCAGCATTCGTCCCAGAGGATCCTACGATCTGCACAGCAGAGTAAGCAATCGACAGCAGGTATGTAGTCTTTAATGGGTGATGGGCTTACGGCTGGGAGATGCTTCGGTTAAGACCGGGAAAGGAATAATTCGTGTGTCCACTTCTTTCTACAGGGACATCACATGCAGCATTCGGCCCAGAGGATCCTGCGATCTGCACAGCAGAGTAAGTAATCAACAGTAAGTATGTGTTCTTGAATAAGTAATGGGGCTTACGGCTGGGAGATGCTTCGGTTGTGACCGGGAAAGGAATAATTCTTGTGTCCACCTCCTTTCATAGGGACATCACATGCGGCGTTCGGCCCAGAGGATCCTGCGATCTGCACAGCAGAGTAAGTAATCAACAGCATGTATGTGTTCTTGAATAAGAAATGGGGCTTACGGCTGGGGGATACTTCAGTTGAGTGCCTGGGTGTGGATTACGGTGACGGTGGTGGGCTCTCGGGGTGGTGAGGGTCCGGCATTAACTCTATATATCTTCCCCACACTCTGTAACTTCACTTCAAACGATTTATTGTGCAAACACACCACTTCAGACACGGCACACCCACTCTTAGTGCAAATAGAGCCAGCACTCACCCAACGATGGCTCCGTCCACTTCACAACGTTATCACTCCCAGTCCAGATGTATACAATTGATCGAAGTCCCAGATCAGGTCTCTTAACTTCCCTCCGATAGTGATGGCGCGGCCTGGTCTTCACTTGCTTTCCAGAACTCACACTCTTTCTGTCCTGAATATCTCCACTCGATCGCTGATATATCTGTTGCACAGCCAGATAGCCGAAACCCCACAATAGTCCTCAAATACCTCCACACGCCAGCCCAAACGTCCCAGGAATTCACCTCTCCTAGGGGAACACATCCGAAAAGAAGAACCACATACGGGGGAAAGACAACCAGGAAGAATAGCCGGGAGAACGAACGACCAATAAGAATCAACCCTCCCCATGGTCTCTGCACTTCTCTTTTTATGTGGTTACTCCGCCTCCATAATCCTCTCACAGATCGCCACATCAAACTCCCCACACCAGATGTCAAGCTGTCATTAGCGTTGTTATTGTGACATCGGGCGCAACCCGGAAGTGGACCCACCGTCCCGGGGGGAACACAATTCCGGCGGGACTTAGTTCCGCTTCTCTTTCGTCACCCCGTGACAGGTACACAGGTGATAATAATGCAATGATAAGGAGACTAATCAGGAGATATTGAGCAGAGGCGGATAAAGGGAAAAACAGTCCTAATACGCAGCAGAGAGGTATCTGAAACCAGGAGGAGGCGTTGTTGAGCGTTCCGTGACAGATTGGATACACAGGACAGAATGTCCTGCTCCAACATAGACATAAAGACGTGGCATTAAATGAGTAAAACATGAAAGACTGTTGATAATAAATAAAATATATTTTTTTAAATTTTTAAATAAAAATTTTAACAAAGACCAGCAATTTGACTTAAAGTTGAATATATTCATCAGAAAATAAATCAGTGTTTTATCAGACTGCACTCACACAGTTGGGTAAACTTGGGTACAGTCTGGTAAAGCAATCACAAGAATGTAAGAGGTTGTCCTATGCGGTCATTTTCTAGGTGTTCTTTAAGGAATGATCGTATCTTCTCACTGAACAGATTTGAATGGTAATCTCTGGAGTCTGCATCCGAAGTGAAGCTCCTTTTTTCCTTGCAGACATCCTTCACTCCCCAGCTTACAACACCAACCTATCAAAGATTTTACAGACATCAAAAACATTCATAGTTCTCAGCTTCTCTCAAATAAGTTTAATTTCACTCTGTAATATGTAACTCACTGTACATTAGATTTTACAGCCACATCATCAAAGCGGTTTTCAAAAGGAAACCAAATCTCACCTGAATCACTCGACCTTTTTTATTCACATAAGTGGCCCCACCAAAATCACCTGTTACAAAATAACACAATACAAGAAACTATATAAGAGTTGTATAAATCAATTTTAGATCTCTAATGATTAAAATTGTATCAATAGATACAGTATATTAGAGCCAAATACAAGCTGCCATCTTGACGGCAAAAATCAAACATACCTTTGCAGGCAACATCATCTGTTTTTGGTTCAATACCACCGCTGCACAGAAAATTGTCTGTAACTACTTCTCTGGCATTTTCCACATTGATTCCTTTTGCTTTTTTGCATCTTCAACACAAGCATCCCGCTAAAGAAAAAGTACACCAAGTGTTTTTAGCTTGTTGATGACTGAAATGTTTTTCTTTTTTTTAATCCATAAGAGATTCAAAGGTAAAGTTTTTTTTTAACTTTTAGATGATTTATATGTTAATGTAATTCTAAATGTTCAAGAACATTTCACTTTCTAACACTATAATGGAGGCCTGAAAAAGATAGACAGCCTCTGCATTAATAAATCAACCTAAATGAAGCTCTTCATACTACACAAATTGGAAAGATCAGAAATAAGAAAAATCATTACATATTTTCCACGCTTGATTGTGATGCTTTTTATGTTTTTTGGACTATTATCAGTATCCATATCAGACGTGAAAGCAGCTTCCACAAGCTCATTGTTCATTAGTATTTCCTCTGTAAGAAATGCAAGGAGAAAAAAAAGTTTGACATTTTATGTTTGGTAAGTTTCATTACATAAACTGACGCAAGTACATGTTTAAATTATGTTTCATATTTTTGATATGGTTCTTATATGTATACATCATGTCTGACAGGGACCTTACCATGTTTTCTGCAAGTCCCTTCACTTTCTGAAAGTTTCAGAGCTCCATTGGTTTCTCTTGTGCATGGGATGCAGATTGGTCTGAAGAGAAATACACATGATATTATTTAAATTGTTTAGCTTTTTTCTTTTTTTATTTATTATTAAAGTAACATCACATGTTGAAGGTGTAACGTGGGAGTGACAGAGATGCAGATCCAAATGCAAACTTTTATTCCATTTACACATGGTCTAAACAGGAGCAAACAGGTATGGTATGGGCAAGACACAAAAACAATCCAAGGGCAAGCAAGGGTTCTCTGATCAGCGAACAATATCCAGAGAGCTAAGCAAGGTGTAATCCAGAGCGAAGGGTCAAAACATGAGTAACAGTGCACAGCAAGAAGAAAACTAAACTATGAAATTGATAAACTGAAAACAGACTATGAAATCTAATGAAAACTAGACACAGAAACAAGACTATGAAAACAAGGAATTTAAACAAGATTACGAAAATAAACACAGAATGGCAGCTATGACCTGCAGAAAGATAAGTGCTGAACAACACTCGGCAGTTTGAAAGTGATCTAAGTGAGTGTTATATAGTGAATGTGTGATGGGTTACAGCTGTGTGCAATCAGTGCATGCAGCTGTGTGTGTGCGTGTAATCAGTGTGTTCAGCTGTAGTGTGTAATTAGTGCAATGGATGATGGGAACTGTAGTCTGGGGTGACGTGCAGCAGTTAGTGTGGTGCAAGAGTCTATGTGGTGAGTGGGGGACCTCTGGTGGTGAGTGAATGGAAGTTCATAGACCAGATCATGACAGAAGGTCTTTGCTCCTCACCGTAGATTAAAATTCATCTCAACAGCTTTTTCCAGCTGTATAAGAGCTACATCAAATTCATAATATTCATGTATTCCCTTATGCTGTTTTGCTGTTGGTTTAAAATCAGGATGAATTGTGTAATTTGTCACTTTTACTACTGCAAAAGGAAATTTAAAATCAGTTTAACTGTTATCCTATCAGGTGTGTCTCCCTCTTTGAAGCAGTGAGCCCCTGTCAACATGTAACTTGAGGAAATTAATGAACCCATGCAATTGGAACCTTTAGATGTAGAAGGATGCTGCATGAAGAGCAGAGAAGTCTGATGTTCATAAGGTTGGCATGCTTCAACTCTTTAGCTATAACGTACATGTTTCTTCTCCTTGAGGGAGAAAATGTTTCCTTTAACTTTATTGAGTTCTATAATAAAGTGATAAAAATGTTATGCTCACTACAATATTAATCTGTGCCAACCAGGGGAATGCACGGCGTTTATTTTCCAAGCCTTCCCACACAATCCCACACAATCCTACACTGGTGCTCTCGTCTGTGTAAGGAAACAGGTATAAAGGGTTAATAATAATAACAGCAATTAACACTGAGTAAATTATAAAGAATTATTACAAGAGGTCAGGAACTGTGAAACTGATTCTGTAACACTTTCTATGAAGCCTGTCTTTATAATACATTACAAGGGAATTCTTAAGACATAATGAAAGCATAATGTACTGTATTATATTAAAAAAAATGTTGATGAAAATATAAATGATGATAAAAATATAATGTTGTATCATCTCATGAATATTCATAAGAATAGTTTTAATATATTATAATATTTCCTTATTTGTGGTTATAACTTTTAAGAGTATAATTATTTATAACACAATGAACACGTTGCATCCACTTTTACAATGGATTATACTTCACATAGTTATAATGTATTAGTTATAATGTATTACAAGTCTCATATCTCCCCTTTTTTCTGATGCTACTTTATTTAAGCGGTAAAATACCATTTATAAATAGTAATAATAATAATAATAATAATAATAATAATAATAAATTCTCTCAAACAGCCATAAGATCAGATATCAGATCAGATGAATGTGTAATATTACACATTTGCTGTGAACTATTTTTATGGTAATATCAGTTTAATTATTTTGATGGTACCCTTTAGATAGCTGTTGATAGGTAACTCTGCAACTACTTGTCGACTAGTGGTCATTAGAGTATGACTGCTACTGTAAATATATGCTAACACTTTATTTGGTAACACTTTATAATAACGGCACACTATTAATTATTAATTAAGCATTATTAAACAAATAATTCATAATTTATAAAGCATTAATAGACAGTAATAATCAGTTTATAAATACAAATATAAATGCTTTATTCTTGATTTAAAAGCATATCTATAATGTGTAATTTCATACTTTATTCATGATCAATTTATCATTTCTCAATGAAGTATTGCATTATTTACAAACCAGTTATTTAGGAGTTGCCAGTGATTCATAAGATCACAAGCAATGTAGTAAATTCAGGTAGTTATAAAGCATTTAGTAGTGGTCAGTTAACTATTTATGTGAGCTCATCTAAAGTGAGGACTAGTTATGCCTTGTAAAGCATTTATAAAGGATATTTAAAGGCTCAGTTATCTTCTAAACAAAAAACAGAAACAAATACAACACAGTGATACAGAACATAGAAATATTAACAGCCTTTAAATCTCATTTGTAAAAGCTTTACAAGGCATAAATAGTCCTCACTTTAGATGAGCTCACAAAAATAGTTAACTAACAACTACATATGTTTTATAACTACCTGAATTAACCCTGAATTACAGTAGAAATACATGTTAATAAACCATTTATTAACACTATAAGTAACTATTACTATATGTCTGAATAAAAAGATGTATGAATGCACATTTAAATAGTTTATTAATCATTTACTTACAATTTCTAAGTGATCTTATGAACCACTGACAACTCCTTAATAACTGGTGTGTAAATAATGCTATACTTAATTTAGAAATGATAAATTGATCATTAATAAAATATGAAAAAACAATTATTAAATACATTATAGATATGCTTTTAAATCAGGTATAAATCAGGTATAAATCTGTATTTATAAACTGCTTATAAATGTCTATTAATGCTTTATAAATGATGAATTAACTGTTTCCTAATGCTTAACTAATGATTAATAGCATGCAGTTATTATAAAGTGTTACCAAACACTGCTCTGTGTGTTACATTAGCCAGTAACATTACAGAATACAGTGTATTTATAATTTTTTTTCTGTAAAAACACATTTTATTATGTATAGCAAACAGCGGAGCTCCAGTATGCACATGTAAATCTAACATGAACAGGCATCTGAGTGAGTGATGTATTTGTGTTATGTAGAATTCACTGTCAACACTGCTTTAGATGAATGTAAGTAATGTAAATAAACAAATATACATAGAGTAACTATTTTATTTGACCATTAGTATTGTTGATAAATCAAGGTACATATGTTTAAGGTAAAAAGTGAGTTAACACAACATGTAAATGCAGTATCTGCACTGGGCAGATAAATCGCAGAAGTGACTGACTCTTGTCTTGCTCTTACAGGGACAAATGAGACACACGTGTGTTTATCTGCTGCAGAGTGACTGATTAAGGAATGTTGCCATTGAAAGCTCTCAGTGAATATACAACAGAAATAAAATAAAAAACATGTTTTAAATCTTAAGTTGAAGCTTATTTTAATAATTGTAATTTCAAACAGCATTAGTACAGCAATTTTTTGTTTCTTGATGGCTATTTTTTGATGCAGAGCTTTTGTGGTGGAGCAGGACTTGCGAGGGAAGGTGACAGCGGTATTTATAAAAAAAAAAAAAAGAAAGGAAAACCTGAAGTCAAAATATAAAGTAAGATCATTTTGTAACTTCTAATACAGAAATCAAACAACATTGTTTTTTTAAAATTACTGCTTTTGCATTGTGCTTGTGCATCTTTGCAGAATCTGAAATGTCTGCAGACTGCTGTGTACACTGAGGATGGAGAAGTCCACAGCAGCATCCTGGAAATGGTTGAGTGCCATGATTCAAACGCTCCATCGCTCCACATCTTACTGCATCATCTGAGCCAGATGCTGCTGTGGTCTCTTCATCCTCAGTGAGCCCATAGCCAGCGAGAGCATCTATAGAAAGACCAAAAGACATTGAGGATGTGGGTTTGGTTTGGTCATCGAATGATATTGTATAAACACAAACCAGCACCCAGCAGGAAAAACTTGACTAAAATCACCTTTAGTGTTCAGAAAACAAACACACACACACAAGGATTGAACAGTATGGAGGCGAGTAAATAATGGCTGAATTTATATGTTTAGATGAACTAACCCTTTAAAGCCCCAAATAGAACTGTATGAAATGTATGCATGCATTAATATTATAGAAGTACCTTGAAGAAATAAACATTAAGAAATAAGCAACTTTATTGAGCGTCTGTGCCTAAGATACAAAAACGCATTTAGAAAAATAGCAATTACATTTATTCATTTGGCAGACATTTTTATCTGAAATTTCTTAATTACAGGGACCCCCAATCCCTCTGGGTCTGCAGCCACATGGAGTGAAGACTGCAGTTATGACAGCTGTGGAGATTGATCCAGCAACCTTCTGCTGACCAGTCCAGTTCTCTACACCACAAAAGTAATGAAGCTATATCAAAAATTTGCATGCAATTGTAAAAATATGAAATATATTAAATTTAGCAATAAATAGTATCCTGACAACATGAGATATAAAGAGTTTTATTCTGTTTAAATGTTTTACAGGTAGTTGTGTTCATGATGTTTGGAGCAGACACAGCAGCAGTCAGATTGTCCCGCACATGTTCTCCTGCTCTTTTTCAAGGTTGTGTGGCTTAGGGTTATCATCATGATCTTCCTCATCTTCTTTGTGCACTCAGACAAGGACAGCTTCAATGTCCTTTTCCCATCCATGATCAGATCCTTTCTGACTGCAGCAATGAGGTTATGTGATGGATGGATGTGGGTTCACCGCCTGTAAATTTTCGCAACACTCATAACACACACGCATAAAGACATTTTCTTTATTTAGACTATTATTAGTATGTTACAATTATATCTGGTTGTGACGAGTGGGGCGGGGCCGAGGGATGTGGGAACACGAGCGAGGGCCGGTGGAGTGATTGGGAAATCAGAGACACTTGCGACCCACCACCGGTCTCGAGTCCCACAGAGGAGATGGAAGGATATAAAACTGGAGCGACAACAGTGAAGGACTAGAGAGGACCAGGCCTGGGTTTTATTTTATGTTTGCTGTTTATTTTGAATTATTAAAATGTCTTTTGATTGTCCGCCGGTTACCGCCTCCTTCTTCCAGATGAATACGAAGGTTTTATTATTATAGTGATGCCGAAACCCGGGAGAAGGAGGGACGCGCTGCTGAAGATCGCTCGCCGCTGTGATGAATCCACGGTGCCATCGAGCAGGCGAGGAGTGTGCCGCCATGGACGCTCGCCAGCCGCCCGCGATGTGGATGGACTTCTGCCATCCGTGAGGGAGCGGTGGAGTCGGCGCCATTCGCAAGGGGGCCGTAGCCTGCTGCCAACCTGGAATGGGGAGCGGAAGAAGCAGTGAAGCGGCGGAGCTCTAGCCGCAGAAGGAGTGCTCAGAGTCGTCCACACCGGCTGACATGCCGCGGGGATGATGGCTGCCTTCTGAGCTACGAACACAGGCCTCTCAAATGGCCCAGACTCGGTCCTCCGGATGTTTATCCACAGGACCCGAAGCAAAAAGAGGATGAGTTGACAGCATTGAATGTTACTGTAAGCATTAGTCTTGAGTATTATGTTGTTGTGATTTTCTAGAATTGAAAATATGATGTCATATTTTGGGGCGGCTTTGTTGAAAAACCCATGACGTAGTAATTGTAGCTCCACCCACTGTTGACAGCTGCACCCTATTCTGACTCCAATTAAGGGTCTTTAAAAGGGTTGCTTTAGAGCAGCAATCAGTTCACTCCTTGTTTACTGCTCTGGATTCTTTCATATGGTGTTGTGGCTGTGTACAGATGTAAGTTTATTGTTTGTTTTGTATGGTTTGGATTTTTGTTTTTAATTCCTTTGTTTAACTTTATTTGTTTATCTTGTTTAAGTTCAGAAACCAGTCTGATACACCTGTGGAAAGAATGATGTACTGGCATTGGTGAAATAAACGTGCAAATGGATGTTGTCTCAAGGTGTTTTAACTGACATCCCATTGTGATGCTCCCCCTACGAATAAGCAGTATCCTAAAAGTCTTTTACATATTTGCAGCTTTCCTTACTTTCCATTTATTCTGTATATATAATACAGTACAGAGCAAAAGTTTGGACACACCTTCTCATTCAAAGAGTCTTCTTTATTTTCATAATTATGAAAACTTCATGAGTATAAATCCTAAAAAAGCCTATCAACACTTGCGAGACGGTTGAAGCCGGTCAGCTGGGCAGTGGAGTTGCTAACTTGGCGACTTGTCGCTAGATTTAGCGCCTTTCTTTTTTCCAAAAAAGCAACTAGCGACAAATCTAACGTCTTTTTGGATGATCATTATTGAGACTCTCTGGTGCGAGGTCTCTCTTTCCCATCGCGAGCCTTTCTATGGGGTGTTGTGAAGAGGAAGATGCGATATGTCAGACCCAACAATGCTGAAGGCCACTATCAGAGCAACCTGGACTCTCATAACACCTGAACAGTGCCACAGACTGATCGACTCCATGCCACGCCGCATTGCTGCAGTAATTCGGGCAAAAGGAGCCCCAACTAAGTATTGAGTGGTGTACATGTTTATACTTTTCATGTTCATACTTTTCAGTTGGCCAAGATTTCTAAAAATCCTTTTTTTTTGTATTGTATTTTTTGTCTTAAGTAATATTCTAATTTTAGAGATACTGACTTTGGGATTTTATAATCATCAAAATTAAAAGAAATAAACATTAGAAATATATCAGTCTGTGTGTAATGAATGAATATAATATAATAGTTGCACTTTTTGAATGGAATTAAGGAAATAAACTTTTTGATGGTATTCTAATTATATGACCAGCACCTGTAAATCTCATCAGTGGTGTTTCTTTTTCTCTACTTATGAATAATAATAAAAAAAAAACAAATTACATACCTCATCCTCGCTATGATGTTGCAGTAAAAAAGAAATTGGAAATACATGAATATTGTAAATTTGACGTGGCTCTTATTCATGTGGAGGAACCTGTAATGGTGAGAAACACTGCTCCTCAATGTGACATGCATCATTTTATACTACTAAAAAGTGTTAAAATAGTTTATTGAATTAAGGCATAGTGTGTATGTCTCAACAGGCCAATCTGCATCCTCTGCACCAAGAAAACAAGTGGAGCTCTGAGACTTCCAGATAAAGAAGGAACATGCAGAAAACATGAGTTATGAACCGATACAGGTGTATCTTAATAAACTATAATGTCATGGAAAAGTTCATTTATTTCAGTAATTCAACTCAAATTGTGAAACTTTTGTATAAAATAAATTCAATGCACAGTAACTGAAGTTACATTTAACAAAAATCCACCAATTCACTATCTCAACAAATTAGAATATGGTGACTCAACTCAAAACACCTGCAAAAGTTTCCTGAGTCTTTAAAATGGTCTCTCAGTTTGGTTCACTAGGCTACACGATCATGGGAAAGACTGCTGATCTGACAGTTGTCCAGTCAACAATCATTGACACCCTTCACAAGGAGCGTAAGCCACAAACATTCATTGCCAAAGAAGCTGGCTGTTCACAGAGTTCTGTATCAAAGCATGTTAATAGAAAGTTGACTGGAAGGAAAAAGTGTGGAAGAAAAAGATGCACAACCAACCAAGATAACTGGAGTCTTATGAGGATTGTCAAGCAAGATTGATTCAAGAATTTGAGTGAACTTCACAAGAAATGGACTGAGGCTGGGGACAAGGCATCAAGAGCCACCACACATATTTGTGTCAATTTGTTGAACTACAGACAACGTCAGAGGTGTCTTAACTGGGCTAAGGAGAAGAATTAGACTGTTGCCCAGTGTTCCAAAGTCATCTTTTCAGATGAAAGCAAGTTTTGTATTCCATTTGGGAACCAAAGTCCTAGAGTCTGCAGGAAGGGTGGAGAAGCTCATAGCCCAAGTTGCTTTAAGTCCAGTGTTAAGTTTCCACAGTCTGTGATCAATTGAGGTGCAATGTCATCTGCTGGTGTTGGTCCATTGTGTTTTTTGAAAAACAAAGTAACTGCACCTGTTTACCAAGAAATTTTGGAGCATTTCATGCTTCCTTCCACTGACCAGTGGAATTTTTGTTAAATGTGAGCCAAAATCATCACAATTAAAAAGAACAAAGACTTAACCACATAAGCACAGGTGCGTTTTTTTTTTTCACCTAAATTTGACATACTCAAATTCAAATGTTTACCCTACACACATATAATGGAGGAAATGGAAAAAAAAATTTTTGATGACGAATATCCAATTCCCGCAGCATTCAGCAAGCCAGAGCTAGGCCAAGTGACTGGTGCCCCAAGTGAATTGGAGCCTGACAGTGTGTGCGCCATTGTTCCCCTCCCTCCGCATAGCCTACACGATGGGTCCTCCCTCATACCCCATCTGTGGAGGTTTGTTGGTGATGGAAGGGTGTCGTACACTGAACGGAGCAGGAAGGAGATACAAAAGGGCTCCAGTCTCCAGTCTCCAGAGCCATGTGATCCATCTCTGGCCATGTGATCTTCCACTTCGACAGGTCCCACCTCGTCAAGGCACCTTGTACTCCAAGTTCGACGGCCCTAGACCTGCGCCTTTCTTCCTCCAGGTGTCGGACCTCGACTTGAATCATGTCCCTCCTCTGCCTTGGGTCTGCTTTTCCCCACTGCTGGAAGTGGGTGGATGTGTATCCTTGCCTCCCTACACATGGGTTCCTGATGATGTCCTTCAGCTTCAATGTACTTTCGGCTTGTGCCACTGATGTGTCAGCCACCCACTTGCATCCTGATCTCGTAGTGACACCTGCTCTTCTGATTGTTTCATCAGTGGAGTCTTGGTACATCATCACAAGCCGGCACTTTGCCACCTAGAACTCCTCCACCACTGATGATAGGGGCAGCTGTACCTGACCAGACCTGGTGTATAGCCCTACTGACATGAATCTTGGTGGGATTCCGAGCCACTTGCGAAGGTATTTATTCACTCGCCTCTCGACTCCTTCCACTGCTGTCATAGGTACTTCGTAGATTGTCAGTAGCCACATAAGCCGTGGTCAATTATTCTCTTTAGTTGTAATTCATAGGTGGTAATCATGGTAATTATGAATATGCATGCAAGTGTGGCCCTATTTATTTTGGAATTAATTAACATGAACACCTTTAAATAACAAATCTGAGGCTTATGGATAATTTGTGAATCCAAGGAATGAGGTCAATTAAATTCAATGGTAAGTTCAAGAGTTCAACATCATTTTTGTGTAGTCATTGAAAATTGCCTACTGACCTATTTCTCACAGAGATCTCCGCTAAGGAGGGCTGTTGTTATTGCCACCCCAGTAGCAAAAAAGCCAGTACTACATAATTTATTGGTTATGGTACTATGGTAATACCATGTTTTTTTTTTAACATTTATTATGGCAATTCCATGGTTTTTAATATAATATAAAAGTATTGATTGAAGTTGAGAAGAATGGAAATACTATGATATATGAAAATTATGATGGTAAATATATAAGCAGGGTGTGATTTGTGAAAAAAACAGAGGGGGGGATGTTTTGAAACATTTTAATTTATAAAAATTAATCATGAGAACATGAACTATATGACGTCATGCGATAATTAGCATATTTATGACGCAAGTGCGTCGTATTGAATTGCCTCGCTATGCTCACATACTGCAATTTAATTTAGCCATTTAATTTAAAGGCCTTTGCAGGTCTTTTGAGTTAATTAGCTGATTAGAGTGTGGCAGTGGCACCAAGTGTCTTCAATATTGAACCTTTTCACAATATTCACATTTTCTGAGATACTGAATTTGGGATTTTCCTTAGTTGTCAGTTATAATCATCAAATAAATAAAATAAATAAACATTTGAAATATATCAGTCTATGTGTAATGAATGAATACAATATCCAAGTTTCACTTTTTGAATGGAATTAGTGAAATAAATCAACTTTTTGATGAAATTCTAATTATATGACCAGCACCTGTATACCATTACATGTATAAAAAAAATAACAAGGCTGTATTCAAAATCTCGTAATATTACCTTTAATATCTGACCCTAAATCACCAGTTATTCTATTAGGTGTGTTCTCAAACCTGAAGCAGTGAGCCGCTGTCAGGATAAAGCTTGAGGTGACTACTGACAATTGAAAACTTTCAATTGTTGAGCTGCAAAAACATCAGAGAAAAGACTACTTCAATTTATAAGATAAAATGTTCAAAGAACTAGCATGGCGATGCTAAACCATTAATTTGTCCAATTTTTTAACGAAAAATAAGACTAAGATATAGAGATACCCACAGTCACACTGATTTTTGGCGACCAGCAGTATTGATGACATCTGTGTGATTCAATGCCATTGTCATATTGTCATAATCTCTGCAAGTGTAAACTCCACATAATGCTACACTTGTGCCCTCATCTGTTCAGGGAAAGAGAACAGGAGAACTTCTTATTTCTTCTGTCATTCCTCAAATCATTTATGTCCTCAGGATTCATATCAGCTCCCATCACAAACACATACAGTTCTGTATAAAATAAATAAATAAATAAATGTAAGTGAGCTGTATTTGAATATTTGCTTAGTCTTGAAGATCATGATTCTTCCTCACCAAGTTTTCCTTTATCTTATTCTCCATCTGGTCTATTTTCATGCTCTCTAAAATCCTCTCATGTGTCTGGAAGATATTAGTTCCTGATCGATCACCTTTACCTGTTTGTCACAAAAATATGACATTATTTATATGTATTTCAAGACCATATCCATGCTTTTATATTATTATTTTACTCAAAGGCTTACCAAGACCAAACAAATGCATGTCCATTTTTGCTGTAAGAATTACCCTTTAATCTGATTTAAATATGATCTAAACAATACTTACTGCCATATTCATAATCCTCTAGTGTTTCTAAGAATTTTTAACAGATATTTATTTATTGCATTTTGAAGTCTCTCATGGAGACTGTGTAATGTCTGTGGCAAAATTTTAGGATCTCATAGTTTGGGGAGCCCTTGTAATAACTGATATGTCGGTAATGAACATAGGTCAAATTAATATTAGGAATATGACACATTACATTAAGAGAAATATAGCAACTTTGTGTGTGTGTGTCAGGTATTCTAATTGGACACATAATAAGTGTATTATTGGTGGGACATAATTAGGCAGCAATATCAAAGAATAGCTACCTAAGGAATAGATCAAAGGGATCAGTCAGTTGTAAGAGTGTGACAGCATTATTATATTACAAATAACAAGTATTATTTATACAATATATCAAAGTACAAACCTGTTTACTAAACTTTACAGGGAAAAACCGTAACCTTACTTTCCCAGATTTCTCTGCGTTGCATTTCAAATTTTGTTTGAATTTGATGTTTTTTCTTTGACATAACTATGTTTCTTCTTAATTTTTTCTCATCTTTTATGTTTATTAGGTTTGTATGTTACATAAAATGTTGTTAAATTAATGTTTATTGCATATTTCAGTTTAATGAGTCTCACCATGATGGTGTTTAGTGCTTGTGTGAATGACAACGTGCACCTTCTATGTATCTTATTGTTTATTAGCTGCTTGAGATGGGCTTTGTTTCACCACGTGACTCTCTCATCACAATCTGCTTTTGGTGGTTACTAGTGTAATACAAAGGTACAAAACAGATTTCAGTGCTTCAATAAGTTAGTATATTAATATTATATCAGTTAAATTATGGTATTAAACTGTAAATATAAAGTAAAACCGTTAAACCTACAACAGTGTAACTGTATTTTTTACGGTATAAAACTGTTAAACCAAAAACGGTTTTACCATATTTTTTAAGGTATAATTCTGGCAACCACAGCTGCCGTTTTTTTACTGTATATTTTACGGAATATTTTTAACAGTTTGTACGTGTTTATTTTACCTTTTCAAGGTCCTTCTTCAATGCTGTCAGATGTGAAAAAAGTAAGGTTTCAGCACCTTCTGAAGGTTCTCAACTCAGTCGTGTTATTGAAGGTGGAAGAAAGCATTGGTCATTCACTCCTCCCACCTACAATCCCTGCCGGTACCAAGACTCAAACCCCTCGGCTCTCTAACAATTAGGCCACGACTGCCCCACTTCCCACTCACAGTTTCTGTTGTGCCTCCACTCCATTTCATATTCACCTGGGAAACATGAAGTTCGGAGCCTCGGAAGTCCACAAGACATGAGTAGTGAGTTGTGTCGTTCACAAAATGCCACCTCTGATTTGGATACATCTCTCCATTTTCAAAACCAAGAGGATCAGTGTTCTGTAAAGAGAATGATTGTTTAAGGCTGGGGGGAAATGCCTGTGTCCCGTCTCGTGCTTCTAGTTAACGTAACATGGTGTCAGAAGTTTAAGAACAACCTGTTAGTCACGATATCTCTATAAATACTCGGAAGAGAGTGTGAGCACTTCTCTTAAGTTGCCTGATATGAAGATTAAAGTGATCGGAGCAGACGCGAGAAAAAGAGAGCAGTTGAGTTGGTGAGAAACAACAAGAAAAGAAAAAAAGAAAATAAAAGGATGTGACAATGGATGATGATGCAGCAAGTGTGCCACTTCTGATGCCGTCACTGATCCATCCAGGCAAGTTTGATTTCAGCGATATGAGTGAATTGGCCAAAGGGATGAGACACTTTGAGCATTATAGAATTGCGTCAGGACTAGACAAGGCATTGTGTAAGCAAACGTAATGTGATTTTTGAATGTGCACAATTTAACAGATGTAATCAAGATGCAGAAGAGAGTATAGAAGCTTTCATCCCTGCTGTGCACGCACTGGCAAGAACATTGTGAGTTTTGAGCCTTAAGAGATGAACTGATAAGAGAGACATAATTGTTGCTGGAATACAAGATGCAAGACTGCCTGAAAGTTTGCAACTCGATCCAGAGCTCACACTGGAAAAAGCCATGACTAAAGTGAGGGAAAGTTAAGCTGTGAAGAGACAGCAGCCCATCCTGCGTAGAAGTTCATGTGAAGTGCAAATGGCAGGGGATGTTCATGCTTTAAATTCAAGTCACAAAAGAAAGTGAAATGGCCAAAACAAAGGGGGCGTTAATACAGGCGTTAATCTCTCAAATACTTTGTCAAGGTAATCTTGATTTTATTAATGCATGGATTCTTAAAATTAGTGATTTTAAAATGATCTGATTCTGAGAAATTATTTATTTTTCCTTAAACTACAAAAGCAGGGTGGCCTAATGGGTGTTGGCTGAGATTTAGTAGCGTTCTGAAGGGAAATTGCAATCATAGGCCAATAGGTCAACTTAAGTGTTGCTAATCATGGATTAATGCACAGTCTTGCCTAGGCTGCAGCCTAGAGGCCCCACATGTGCAGGGATCTCAGACTGGCAGGACTTTTTTTTTCTTTTTTTTTCTTAATCAGCTGCGGCATAGTGTGCGGCAACCAGGCAGATGGAAGGAGGATCAGCTTTACTACGTCAATCTTCTGTAGCGCTGGGTCAGGACCGTGCCCCAGCTGTCGGCCTACACAAGCTTGACTCCCGTGGTTGTTGATGTGGATCCCCAACTCTCCGCCGCCCAGAAGTCGGAGCTGTAACACCTGGTCAGTCAGTTTCCGGATGTGTTCTCCCCCCAGCCTGGGCAGACCCACATCTGGCAGCGCCCCTACCATGTCCCGGAGGCTCGGCGACACGCCATCGAGGAAGAGGTACAGGAGATGCTGAGGTTAGGGGTAATTGAACCATCATGCACCCCATGTGGCTACTGGCAGTACAGGGTCCTTCCCTTCGGTCTACACGGGGCCCCGGCCATGTTCTAATGATTGATGGACGTCCTCCTCTGGCCGCATCAAGCGTATGCGGCGGCCTACCTCGACAACAACGTCATTCATTCTGAGACTTGGGAGGACCATCTGGAGTGGCTGCGGAGGGTGCTTACGGAACTACGCCGGGCTGGCATGACCGCCAACCCCCGGAAGGGTCATCTGGCCCTCACCGAAGTGAAGTACCTGGGGTACCAAGTGGGTCGCATCCTCAATAGACCGCAAAAGAAGAAGGTGGCAGCTATTCTCTCCGCGCCGCGGCCCACCTCCAAGACGCAGGTACGGGCCTTTTTGGGGTTGGCTGGGTACTACCGCTGCTTTTTCCCTAACATCTCCTCCTTAGCTTCTCCCCTGACAGACCTAACCAGGAAGGGGCAGCCGGAAAAGGTCCCATGGACCCCCGAGACAAAAGCGGCGGAGCCAGTCCTCCGAGCCCCCGACTTCAACCGCCCCTTCCTGCTGCAGACGGACGCATTTGACACTGGGTTGGGAGCCATCCTATCACAGGGCCACGACGATATATATATGTGTAAATTGTTCCCTAGCATGATATTCACATCTATGGAGCCAACAAATAAATTAATATTACTAAGAAAATGTACATATTTCTTCATTGATCTAATCACTTGATTCTCAAAATGCACCAGATTTATGCATTTAAATTTCAATTGAACAAAATTTTCTTATACCCACAGAACTCCTTACACTAGTGGAACCAATGTGCACCTATCACAGTCCCGCAAAATCCTGTGGGGAAATTGTGAATGTAGAGGAAAGACTTTAGGATTGGGTGTCTCAATGTGTGTGTGTGTGGGGGGGGGGGGATTTCAGTACACCTTACAGTTTGTGTGTGGACCATAACTGTCACTTAATAAATTTCTCCAGCGTGGACCATAACTGGCACTAAATCAATTTCTCCAGTAAGCATAATGATTGAGGGAGGGCCTCGCGCAAAGAGCGGCCTAGGGGCCCCTTGACCACCTTAATCCACCCCTACAGTAATCTTTACCCCAAATTTCTATGCAGTACTTCGCTTCTATTAAGTATTTTATGTCTCTAAGAATCATTAAGTCATTGGAAATAGTAAAATAAAATTTTAAAGAGCATTTGAAATGTAATTCAGTACACTGCAGGAGGATGAAGACAGTGTTTGACAGACATTGACAATGATGAGGTAAAGGAATGGGGAAAAAATAAAGAAAAATGAAATAATAGAAATGGGCTTTATGTTTGACTTAAGTTTGGACAAACTAAATTATGAAGCAACATTGCAGCATGATCTCCACTGTTACTAACACTTGTATTACATAATTCAACATTTAATAAGAAAGAACGGTCATAATTTGACTTAATATTATAAAATAAATATTAATATGCTTTATGCTATATATAATTTTATACAGTCATGTTGTTGCTGTTCCAGAAATAAACTGCAGTGTTTAATTCAGTTTGTTTTAAATTGTTACATTGAGTTATAAACAGTATACCACCAAAATCATGATGAAACCTTTCAGCAGGTGTAGTGACTGTTAGGCTTTATTTATTTTTTTGCCATTATCATTCTCAACACAGATGGAAACAAGTAGTGAAATTGTAACAATAATGAAACTCCCCTGCCTGCTGCCTGCCAGTGGTTGGATACACAGTACAGACTGTCCCGCTCCAACATAGACATAAAGACATGACATTGAATGAGTAAAACATGAAAGACTGTTGATGATAAATGTTTAAATTTTTTTAACAAAGACCAGCTATTTTACTTAAAATTGAATATATTCATCAGAAAATAAATCAGTGTTTTATCAGACTGCACTCACACAGGTTCAGTCTGCTAAAGCATTCACAAGAATGTAAGAGGTTGTCCTATGCGGTCATTTTCTAGGTGTACTTTAAGGAATGATCGTATCTTCTCACTGAACAGATTTGAATGGTAATCTCTGGAGTCTGCATCCGAAGTGAAGCTCCTTTTTTCCTTGCAGACATCCTTCACTCCCCAGCTTACAACACCAACCTATCAAAGATTTTACAGACTTAAAAAACATTCCTAGCTCTCAAAGGAGTCTTTAATTTCACTCTGTAAAATGTAACTCACTGTACATGAGATTTTACAGCTGCATCAAAACTGTTTTCAAAGGAAACAGAAATCTCACCTGAATCACTCGACCTTTTTTATTCACATAAGTGGCCCCACCTAAATCACCTGTTACAAAATAGCACAATACAAGAAACTATATAAGGATTGTATAAATCAATTTTAGATCTCTAATGATTCAAATGTTGTCAAATGAATACAGTATATTAGAGCCAAATACAAGCTGCCATCTTGACGGCAAAAATCAAACATACCTTTGCATGCAACATCATCTGTTTTTGGTTCAATACCACCGCTGCAGAGAAAATTGTCTGTAACTACTTCTCTGGCATTTTCCACATTAATTCCTTTTGCTTTTTTTGCATCTTCAACACAAGCATCCCGCTAAAGAAAAAGTACACCAAGTGTTTTTAGCTTGTTGATGACTGAAATATGTTTTGTTTTTTTATCCATAAGAGATTCACATAATGTTTTCAGACGAATATTGCACCTATAGTATTTTATGTTGAATGTCAAAACAATAAGTCAAGTACTAACAAATGGTTGTGTAGAAATTAATGATACTTTAAAGGCTCCATGAAGTCAAAGGTAAAATTATTATTATTTTTTTTTGCTTTTAGATTATTTATAATATGTTAAGGTAATTCTAAATGTTCAAGAACATTTCACTTTCTAACATTATAAAGGAGGCCTGAAAAAAGTATGACAGCCTCTGCATTAATAAATCAACTTAAATGAAGCTCTTCAAACTACACAGATTGGAAAGATTAAGAATAAGAAAAATCATTACATATTTTCCACGCTTGATTGTGATGCTCTTTATGTATTTTGGACTATTATCAGTATCCATATCAGACGTGAAAGCAGCTTCCACAAGCTCATTGTTCATTAGTATTTCCTCTGTAACAAATGCAAGGGGAAAAAAGTTTGACATTTTATGTTTGTTAAGTTTCATTAAACGCATTCACATGTTTAAATTAAGTTATGTTTCATATTTCTGATATGGTTCTTATATGTTTACATCATGTCTGACAGGGACTTTACCATGTTTTCTGCAAGTCCCTTCACTTTCTGAAAGTTTCAGAGCTCCATTGGTTTCTCTTGTGCATGGGATGCAGATTGGTCTGAAAAGAAATACACATGAAATTATTTAATTAGTTTTTTTTCTTCTTCTTCCTTTTTCATATTCTTTCTAAAGTAACATCACATGTTGAAGGTCTGTGCTCCTCACCGTAGATTAAAACTCATCTCAACAGCTTTTTCCAGCTGTATAAGAGCTACATCAAATTCGTAATATTCTTGTATTCCCATATGCTGTTTTGCTGTTGGTCTATAATCAGGATGAATTTTGAAGTTTTTCACTTTGACAACTGCAAAAGAAAATTAAACATCATTAATAAGATTTACCTTGTGACACATTTTACTTCAGTCTGAAAATATGGACATATCAGGACATACCCAGGTCTTTTTCCAGTTTAACTGTTATCCTATCAGGTGTGTCTCCCTCTTTGAAGCAGGTAGCTGCTGTCAAGATGTAACTTGAGGAAACTAATGAACCCATGCAACTGGAACCTTGAGGAGGACGCTACATGAAGAGCAGAGAAGTCTGATGTTCATATTGTTGGCATGATTCAACTCTTTAGCCATAACATGCATATTTCCAGCCTGATCTCACGGCAATTCATATATACACTGTGTGCACAATTATTAGGCAAGTTGTATTTTTGAGGTTTCATTTTGTTATTGTACAACTACAGTGCTCTTGGTCAATCCAAAATGTTAACAAACCTTCAAACCTGAATATCTAAGTAGTAAAAGTGAAGTTTTGGCGTTCTTAAGAGAATATCTACATGTAGATTATTATGCAACTAAATGGAAAACAGATTTCCCATCTCACTTGTTTATTTTCACCTGTTAAAGTGAGAATAATAAACAATATCAAAATTTACAAATAAATATTTCTGAAATTTAAAAAAGAAAACCCTAGTGACCAATGTAGCCACCCTTCTTTTCGATAACAGTCCGAAGCCTTCCATTCACGGAGTCATTCAGTTTCATGATCTGGTCAGAAACAACCACAGCCTCCCAGACACTGTTCAGAGTGGTGTACTGTTTACCTTCACTGTAAATTTCCTGCTTAAGAAGGGCCCAAAAGTTCTCAATAGGGTTTAAGTCAGGTGAAGAAGGGGGCCATGTCATTAGTTTTTCATCTTTAAGGCCTTTACTCGCCAGCCACGCAGTGGAGTACTTTGATGCATGTGACGGAGCGTGGTCTTGCATAAAAATCAAAGTCTTCTTGAAAGTTGCAAACTTTTTCGTGTACCACTGCTTGAAGAAAGTGTCTTCTAAAAATTGGCAGTAGGTCTGAGAGTTGATTTTGAGTCCATTTTCAATCCGAAAAGGTACAACTAGCTCATCTTTAATAATACAGTACCTGCCCATACCAGTACCCCACCTCCGCCTTGCTGTCGACTTTTTCCAGTGGTACAGGAAATAGTCTGCATCTTTCGAGAAGATTTTGACGCATGTGATGGAGCATTGTCTTGCATAAAAATCAAAGTACTCCACTGCGTGGCTGGCGAGTAAAGGCCTTAAAGATGAAAAACTAATGACATGGCCCCCTTCTTCACCTGACTTAAACCCTATTGAGAACTTTTGGGCCCTTCTTAAGCGGGAAATTTACAGTGAAGGTAAACAGTACACCACTCTGAACAGTGTCTGGGAGGCTGTGGTTGTTTCTGACCAGATCAAGAAACTGACTGACTCCGTGAATGAAAGGCTTCGGACTGTTATCGAAAAGAAGGGTGGCTATATTGGTCGCTGAGGTTTTCTTCTTGAAATTTCAGAAATGTTTATTTGTAAATTTTGAAAAATTGTGATTTAACAGGTGAAAATAAACAAGTGAGATGGGAAAATCTGTTTTTCATTTAGTTGCATAATAATTCTGCACACTAATAGTTGCCTAATAATGGTGTACATGTAGATATTCTCTTAAGAACACCAAAACTTCGCTTAAATGTTCAGGTTCGAGGGTTTGTTAACATTTGGAACACCAACCCCACCCCTAAACATCCACGTCACTTGAGTCTAGACAAATCGTACAAAATCGTAGGAGTGAGGTCGTACGAATTCGTACAAATAAGCCACCTTGTAAAATATATAGGAATTGGTTTTGATAGAGCGTTGACCTTCTTGTGGGAGAAAATGTTTCCTTTAACTTTATTGAGTTCTATAATAAAGTGATAAAAATGCAATGCTCACTACAATATTAATCTTTGCCAACCAGGGGAATGCACGGCGTTTATTTTCCAAGCCTTCCCACACAATCCCACACAATCCTACACTGGTGCTCTCGTCTGTTTAAGGAAGCAGGTATAAAGGGTTAATAATAGGAATAACAGCAATTAACACTGAGTAAACTGTGAAGTATTATTATTAGAGGTCAGGAACTGTGTATAGATATTGTACCAATCATGTCGTCGAACATCTTCTGCACCTCTGTCAAGTCTCTAAGCTTATAGAAATATTTTTCTTGGTCCCTTTGTGACACTAAGCCATTTATGTCTTCTTGATACACTTCTCCAAGTCCAAATAAATAAAGATCTTGAAAGAGAGAATGTATCCATGTTAATATGAAAGACTTTTAAGCAAATAGGTGTATTTTCCGCTGTTCCTGATGATGCTGCATGTTTATGAATCACACATTTATGAAAAAATACTTATAGTCTAAATATTCTTATTTAATATACAATTATGATTAATCAATTTCATACCAAGATTCTTCTCTCGCATTGGATCATTTTTGGTGAAAAAATGCTTGATCTGTTTCACTTTACGTTTGGGATCCCCGCCGATGTTTGCTTGACCTATGAAGTAAGATGAGATTAATTACAGTGAATATTTGCTTCAAGGATGATCTCTATTCTAATTTGTAATAAACTGTATGTGTATTTTAATATTATATTAATTTATTTGTTCTGATAAAGAACTTAAACTGATTAAGTTTAAGTATTGTATTTAAAAATTATTAAATTGTACTTAAATACTGAAAGTCAATACCATCAGTGAACAGTATGACGATGTGTTGGGTCTCATTGAAGGTCGTTGCATTGTTCATCTCCTCTAGTTTCATGCTCTCTAAAATGGCTGAATAGACTTTGGCGATATTGGTACCTGTGTGTTCACCTACATCTGTTTTTCACATTGGACAGCAACAAATAAATGTATTTTCCTTAAGTTAGACTTAAAAGTACTATTTTTTGCATAATACATTTCTCTGTAATAATAATCTAAAATAAAAAAAAAATCTAATTATATCTATTTATACAATAAGACAAAAAAAAAACATTCAAACAGAATACTTACGCTCATAATTAAAGTCGTCAAGCTCTTTAAAAATATTCATTAGGTTTCTTGCATCTTCATTAGTTTTGAAGTCCCTCATAGAGATCATCCGCGTTACATATGTAGCAAATATCAGGATCTCATAGTTTGGGGAAACCGGGTAATAACTAATCTTTTGGGGAAAGAGCATTGAGAATTCAAAGAAAAATCTGTCTGTTATGTGATCAAAATACTGGATTTCAGAGCAGTTCATGTTTCCATAATGTAAAACAGGATTTAAAGATGCAGCAAGTTTGCAGTGCATTGTGGGAGACTATAACATTCTGAAATGCACTAATGCTCAAATTGGAAAATTCTGACAAAGACAAGGAGGTTAAAAATCAGGTTCAGTCTTGAGAACATCTCAGTGTATAACAATAGTTATTTAAATATAGGCATTTATTTTATTACAGAACCTTTTAGGAATGGATGCATAACCTACATCAGAAGCCTAAAAACAATACTTATATAAGTGGTCTTACAACTTCACTAAGGCAACCTCTGAGAATTTTTGAAAATCAACAAACCTTTTCTATAAGAAGTTTAATGGTGGTTTTTGCATTTTCAAAATCCTTCTCATCTATGCTGCCAGATGCATCCACAGCAATGTAAATATCAAGTTTTCCACTCTGATTCATAGTTATTTTCTTCCCCTGCTGATCTGAAGAAAGAAGGAACACAGCATTCATGATTAAATGTGCTAATGTGATTTTATCTCTTCTTTTGAGCCCAGCAATTATTAATGAACATTTTAAAAATGTGTGTGTCTGATTATGCTCTAAGTCACACAAAGGTACCTTCTTTGTCATACTGTTGAGAAACTGCTAGATTTGACTTAAGAGAACTGCTGAAAGCTTCTGATGCTTCCTCTGGGGTGTCGTACGTGAAATCAGCTGTACAGTATTAACACAACAACAACAAAAGTATTCAGAAAATCTCCTTCTAGGTAGCTATATTTTATGGCCAACAACTCTTTTACAAAACACACAATTTTGAAAATGTGATGTAGCTATTAAAAGACTCACCGTAACATTGTGGCTCTGTTCCTGACCACTGGCCTCCATCCAGACACACTCGCACTTTAGAGCCAATCAAGGTCAATGGACTCTCACAGCGGTACGTGACTTTGTCGCCTATGTTAAACATGTTCCCTGTTCGACTGCTACCAGGGGGAACACCAGGATCAGGACAGTGATCAGCTGTGAGACAGTAATAAACAGACAAGTAAAAAAGTGAAAATCCATGGACGTTTTAAAACATTTTAATGTAAATCAGACTTTATGGAAACTGCTGTGTGTTCACACATTTACAAAATAATAATTATTACTTACAGTCACATTCACAAATTGGTGTGCTTCCACTCCACTTCCCATTAGGCTTGCAAACACGTTCCGCTGAGCCACGGAATGTACAATCGGAATGACATGAGTAGGTGGTTGTGTCATTTACATAGTACTTGTCTTTATATGGAGTCACCTCTCCATTCTCAAAAACCCAGGGATTTGGACATGTGATCTCTAGGATAAATGCATACAGTAGATGAGTATAATAAAAAGAAGTCCAGTAATCATTCATGATATAATGTCACAAATAATGCCTTGTTTCTTACTTTTGCACTCTGGGGTTTTTCTGCTTTTGATCTTTGAGGTCCAACGTCCATCTTGACACAGACGTGACCTAACCGAAGGGTAATATCCATCCGGACAGATGTATTTTAGAAGACTCCCATCTGAATAGCCTTTAGAAAGAACAAAGTTCCCTCCAGTAATGTTTAGATTCTCTTTGGGACATGAACTGTCTCGTTTGGGGATGGAGGATGAAGCACCTGTAACAGCAAGATCATTGGAAGAGGCTATGAATAATATGACAGAAGTAACTTTTGTCAGTTGTTGCAGTTTTATTTGCAATTAAAAAAGAAAACATTTGATACAACCCAAAATATTTTTGTCTCTGTATTTCAGAATACATTAATCTTAATAAGCAAAAAGACCTACCTGCAATAAGAGGACATATCATTGCAAGTATTAACCATTTCAACTGCTGCTTACACTCCATGCTGTTTATTCCAAGTTGAGCTGAGATTAAGAAGCAAATACAGAAGCAAATGGACGGGGCATTTTTATAGTCAGCAGGAGGATTATATTTACATTCAGTGGTCAATGTTTAACTTCAAGTCAAATAAAGAAAATCAATTTCCCAGCACACAACAAATTAATTACTATTAGCCAAATACCATTATATATTTAATAATCAGAAAATAGGTAATTATGTTCCTCTTGAATTGTCATGGATTCTTTTTGCATTTTTACATCAAAATATACAGTAAATTCAGGAATCCCAGATTTGTTAGGAGAATACAGAGATAATATTTTTAAGGGTTAAAGACCACAATAGTTTGATCTTTGCTCCAGACAGAAACTCAAACTCTTGGGGTCATTTGAGAACTATTTTATTACTATATCAGGACGTTCATCCTCCTTTTTAAAATTGCTTTGAGCAAAAGAACTCCGGTACATTAGTAGACAATCTTTATGCAAATGATAAAAAGGATTTGTGAGACTTAAGCAGTACACACACAATTCTGTGTAAAAATGTTGTTTAGTGGGTAAAATATTATTAGGTTTCTATACAGAAACATGGTCTTTTGAGGCATTTATAACTGTGTTGCAGATCATTAGCTGCATTTAGAAATGTGTGAAAAATAACAGCTTGCCTTTTCAGAACTTTTGTTTTGAGTCTTGTGATGTTTCACTCCATAATCTATGTTTCACAGTAAGCTACCTTTTAAAGTAAGTGAATATTGACAATATCTGCAATATTAAAATGAGCACCATTGTGCTTTTAATAGTGTTGACTTGTTTGCTGTCACACTGTCCATTTTTCCAGATATTCCTATAAATACAAAACTTTCTGGCTTATTTGAAGGCGAGTCTGCACAATATGTTTAGGTCTTGCATTATGCTTTTCAAAGCACTGAAATTTACATAATTTTCCATCTTATAGATAGCATCTTCATACCTTTGTCTTCATTCATTGTCTTCATTCTGACAGTGTATTGGCAGAAGTCTCTCTTCTCGTCTTTAGTGAGTGAGTTTCCTCGGAGTGTAAATGCAATGCCTAACTATGGAAATTATTTTTGATATAACATACATCTTTGTTCTTTTCCCAAACTCCCAACTTTCATTTGTCATTTATTTCCCAGAAATGTAGATACTGTAAACTTTTATTTTAACTTTGTTTGTGTCTTTATTTGAACACTTATATTTCCATGGGGTATTTTCTTTTTTAAAGTCTTCTACCTTTACCATGTTTAATGATTTTTTGGCATTTCATTTTTTCTTTTCTTTTTTTTTTTTTTTTACATCAAATTACATCATATGTATTTTTTATATTTGTTTTGCTTTTATATTTTTAGTTCTTTTTATCTGTATTTTTCTTAATTTTATCTAAAGTTGCATCAATTATTTTATTTTATTTTACATTTTGTATGCTTTTGTATTTATTATATTTTATTGTTCTTGTTCTCAGTTTTTAATAAAATGGTCAAATATAGCAAACGTTTCATGTGCAAATGCTTCGCCTTCAACCTGCGGGTAATTCTAGAAATCGGTCAGGAGCAGAATATATTTGCTGATGCCTTGTGAAATGTTCTATGTTTAACATAAATTGTCATATTTTTTTATGGCCAAACAAACATTACTGTTAGATTAATTGCATAATGGCAAATTATTGACTATCTTTAACACTCTATAGACAAATGAAATACACTCTAAGCACGTAATAATAATGTTTCCATTAAGTTCAGATATACACGCACACTCTCTCTCTCTCTCTCTCTCTCACGCTCTCTCACATATGTATGTATGTATGTATGTATACATATATGCTTTGATTAAACAACAAAATACACAAAATATGATATTCTTTAGGGTCATTTATTTTTCTTCCTTCAAAATGTAGTCCTTTTCTATGAAGGGAGAGCAGATGTCTCCTATAAACAGTGTCACTGTGAAGAATTATATTGTGTTTTGTACTCTTCAATCCCTACTGTCTTGTGAGACAGTTTTTCCCAACATAAGGGATGGACCACTAACAAGATCAGACATAAACTGATGGCTGTCACGGGATATAAACTGGTGACGCACTGTACTAAATCACTGCAGCAAAGCCATCCATTACATCTGACATTGTACTAGGAGTTAGATATTTAAGGGTTTCATGAAATTTGAGGAAAGGTGTAGGGGATGTTTAGGGGGTGGTGTACATGTCAGGCAGGGCTCTACAAGTCGCTCTCTCCATACAGGGCACTGGAGAAGGAGATATAATCAAGGGCATCTGGGGGAGCATCACCGTCAATGTACTTGGTCATGCGGCTAATACAGTATTCAGCTTGTTCTGGGGGCAGCTCTCTCCTCAGCTCCTCCACTGTAATGTACGCCTACAGAACATAGTAGAAAAAATAAGCACTTAGACAACAAGAGGCATGTTTAGCAGATTCTCCAAAAACATACATAGGTTCTTTTAGTGGTTCTATTACATAGAAACGTACTGTGCCATGGTATAACAGTAATATTCACTCTCTCAAGAAAGAAACTCGTAGTCTTGAACGCAAATGGAGAAAAACTAACTTGGAAGTTTTTAGAATTGCATGGAAAAACAGTATGTCCAGCTATAGACAGGCACTAAAAACTGCTAGGGCAGAGCATATACACAAACTCACAGAAAATAACCAAAACAATGCAAGGTTTTTATTTAGCACAGTGGCTAAATTAACAAATAACCAGAAGTCACCTGATTCAAATATTCCATCAACGTTTAATAGTAATGACTTTATGAATTTCTTCACTGATAAAATAGATAACATAAGAAATACAATAGTGAATGTAGATTCTACAGCGTCTAACACTTCAGTTTCATCCATTGCACCCAAAGATAAACAGCAGTGCTTTACAGCTATAGGACAGGAATAGCTAAATAAACTTATCACTGTATCTAAACCAACAACGTTTATTAGATCCTGTACCCACTAAATTACTGAAAGAATTGTTACCTGTAGCCGAAGAACCGCTTCTCAATATTATTAATTTGTCGTTATCTTTAGGTCATGTCCCAAAACCATTTAAGCTGGTGGTTATCAAGCCTCTTATTAAGAAACCAAAACTAGATCCTAGTGTACTGGCAAATTATAGGCCTATTTCAAATCTTCCATTTATGTCTAAAATTTAAGAAAAAGTTGTGTCTACTCAATTGAGCTCCTTCTTGTAAAAAAAAAAAAAAAAAAGATCTGTATGAAGAATTCAATCAGGTTTCAGGCCCCATCATAGCACAGAAACTGCACTTGTTAAAATTACAAATGACCTGGGTCTTGCGTCAGATCAAGGCTGCATCTCATTGCTAGTTTTACTTGATCTTAGTGCTGCGTTCGACACCATAGATCATTACATACTCATAGATCGATTACAAACCTATACAGGTATTCAAGGGCAGGCTCTAAGATGGTTTAGATCCTACTTGTCCGATCGCTACCATTTAGTTTACTTAAATGGGGAGTTATCTCATTAATCACCAGTAAAATATGGAGTGCCACAAGGATCCGTCCTAGGTCCCCTTCTATTTTCAATATACATATTGCCCCTTGGTAATATTATTAGAGAATACGGGATTAGTTTCCACTGTTATGCTGATGATACTCAGCTATATATCTCAACGAGACCAGATGAAACTTCTAAATTATCTAAGCTAACAGATTGTTAAAAATGTCAAAGATTGGATGACCAATAATTTTCTCTTCTTAAATTCGGATAAGACAGAGATATTAATTATTGGACCAAAAAACAGTACACAGAATCTTGAAGATTACAATTTGCAACTAGACGGATGCACTGCTACTTCCTCTACAGTCAAAAATCTGGGTGTTATATTAGACAGCAACTTGGCATTTGAAAATCATATTTCCCATGTTACAAAAACTGCATTCTTCCTTCTTCCTTAGAAATATTGTCAAGCTATGAAACATGTTACCTGTTTCTGATGCAGAAAAGCTAGTTTATGCATTCATGACCTCTAGACTGGACTATTGTAATGCACTTCTAGGTGGTTGTCCTGCTTCTTCAATAAACAAGCTACAGGTAGTCCAAAATGCAGCAGTTAGAGTCCTTATCAGGTCAAGAAAATATGATCATATTTACACCAATTTTACAGTCTCTGAACTGGCTACCTATTAAGTTCTGTATTAGTTACAAATTATCATTACTTACCTATAAGGCCCTAAATGGTCTAGCTCCTGCGTACCTAACTAGCCTTCTACCACGTTACAATCCATCACGCTCCCTAAGGTCACAAAATGCTGGACTTTTGGTAGTTCCTAGGATAGCAAAGTCCACTAAAGGAGGTAGAGCTTTTTCACATTTGGCTCCCAAACTCTGAAATAGCCTTCCTGATAATGTTCGTGGTTCACACACACTCTCTCTGTTTAAATCTAGATTAAAAATGCATCTCTTTCGCGAAGCATTCGAATAATGTATCTCTTAAATTGTGGCTGCAGTTGTATCTGATCAAATGCACACTTTTCAAATGCATTCTTTAGCTTGGGTTAAGCTAATTGATTTTACTTTGTTGGAACAGCAGCTATGCTAATGATGTGCTAATGATTTGTTTCTATGTTTTGCCACGGTATTTACATCCCGTGGTAACTAGGATTTACACAAGCTCCAGTCTGGATCCAGAACACCTGAGAATAGATGATGCCGACCCCTCAGAGGATCCCAGATGATGCTAACCTTGAATCAACAAACAAAACTAACAAATATTGCTACAAGTGTGACTGCATCATATAATAATTGCTCTTAATAATGTTCATCGTCTGGCTGACTATGTTTTTTTTTAAATCCTGTCATATATGCACAAACTGCAAGTCACTACTTATAAGCTACTACTAAATATTGTAGAAACTTGATTTTCTGTAAAGTTGCTTTGTAATGATTTGTATCGTAAAAAGCACTATACAAATAAACTTGAATTGAATTGAATTCTATTAGTTTGTAATTACCTTATCAGAAGCCAGGATCTTGAAGGAGGCCATGACCTGTTCAGCAGTGTCTGTCTTGGCTGTCTCCCTGGTCATGAAGTCAATAAAGGCCTGGAAGGTGACAACTCCTGTGTTGTTGGGGTCCACCAGAGTCATAATGCGTGCAAATTCAACTTCACCCTAAAAATGATGGAAGAGTTCATATATAAGAAAGCTGATTTTGTGTCCTTTTGTTAGAAAAAAAAAGCAGTGAAAGTCATACTCTAACAAGGATTAAATGCACTCACCAGATCATAACCCATTGAAATCAGGCAAGCACGGAAGTCATCAGGATCCATCATGCCATTCCTCTTCTGCAAATACAAAAAGAATGTGCTTATTCTACAGTTTGGATAAAGTTGCATAACTTTGCTTAGTCATGGAAGAAACCAAAGACTCCATGGATTGCTAACCCGGTCAAAGTGGTTGAAGGAGGCTCTGAACTCATTCAGCTGCTCCTGGCTGATACCCTTGGCGTCACGGGTCAGGATCTGGTTCTCAACCTCATTGATCGTGCGGGCGATAGTGGTGAGGAGCTGTTCCCATCCCACACGCACGTGCTAAAATAGAAATAATCCGAAAATAGGAATCATGCCTCTATGGTGAGATTAAAGGGACTTGGAAGTTTAATTGCATAAGACACTTTACCTTAATAACACTTGAAACTTCAAAAAGAGAAAACATTTCAAAATGAAATGAAAATAGATGGTTGTCAGTACCTCCATAGTGTAGTTGGTGTGCTTGTTGTCAAAGATAAGACTCTCCTGGCTGAGCTGGTGGTCTCCTTCCAGTGTGTCTATATTGGATTTGTAATTAATGATGTTCTGTTCATATGTTTTCAGATTGCTCATCTGTTCTTCTAGAGAACCAGCAATATCAATTGACACATGGCTGATCTCCTGTTGAACAAGAGGAAGACCATTTCAGTTTTATTTTTTTAGCTACTGTGTAGCACACTACTGTGAGTGGAGTGTGGTGAAACACCTCCATTTTGGTCTGAATCCAGGGTCCAATGATATTAGCCTGAGCACCGAACTGGCGTCTCAGCCTCTCATTGGACTGCTGCCTGGCTACTTCCTCCTGCAACATCTGGTCACGCATTGGGACTAGTTGCTTCACCTGTTATTAAGAAGGAAGCAACAACCCTCAGTGAAGAAGCTGAAAGGACTTCTCCTAGCTCGAAGTACTCAATGCATTGAACCATTGTGCTTGCTGATCAAGCTGAAATGGTAAAATTAAGATTGTGAAGTACTTACAGCTTCCCATTTGATGCTTATATCCTGAGGAGAAAGGACAGTGTAGGGATTCTCGCCTACTACCTTGATCCCGTATGTCTGAGCTATCTTCAGGATCTCGTTATGAATGCCCATGATGGCCATGCGTTCCTTATCAGCTTCTGGTATGGTGGCCTTGAATTGGTCATGGGCTGTGATCAAACTCTGAGGTTGACAATAGCAGGAAATAACAAAATGATGTTAAAGACATGGTGAGTAAATAAACAATTGAAAAATGGTACAAAAAAGGGAGTCTATTACAGAAAAAACAACACAAACGTCCTTCTCCCATAACAGACTAATAAGATACTAAAGCCAGTACCCAATGTCTTTGAAGAAGATAAGCACTCCCTCAAGCATTCAGTGTTTGTCTTTCACCTGAATCTCCTCAATACTGTGCACAATGAACATGTCCTGCAGATCTTCCATAGCTCCATCCATCCAGTTGTTGAAGGGTGCTGCCCGCTTGGCAAACTCCAGGTACAACTGGTCAATTGTCTCCCAAAGCTTCTCCACACGCTATGGCAAAGAAAGACAAAGATTACAGCATGCCCACATCCTTTATCTACTGTAAATTGCATATTTTATCCATACTCTCCATTGGCTAAATGTGCAAAAGAGTCTTAATGTTTATGGAAGTGGAATATACATTAGTTTGACAGCATTCTCAATTCAAGTGTTGACTTAAACAGTTGAGGAGGACAGCTGTAGCATAACAATTAAGATTTTATCATATACATGTACCTCCAGTGATTCTCTCCTTTTCTGGGTCAGGGTTCCCAGGTTGTCCCACTGGTCACATATACCCTGGCACCGGGCATTGATGGTAGTAGCATCATAATAGTCCAATTCACTAAAGAGCAGCACATCTTTATAATCACTATAATTACCTACTGTAAACACTTTAAGAAAATACTCTTCATATTTCAAGGGAGCTGACGTGTATCTGTCTTACTTGAGCTCCTGGGCAATGGCAGCAATCTGCTCCACCCTGTCCTGGTGAGCAGCCAGGTCACTCTCAAAGGCCTCATGTTTCCTCATCAGAGCACGGATCACCATTAGAGAGGCTGACTCGTAGTCCTTCTGAGACAACAGCTCCTCCTTTCCTGTGTTGAGCATCATAAGATACAAAGGAATATGTCAACCCTCACAGTAGAGTGAAAATGGCTGACTGTAAGATCAGAGAGGTGGTGAGTAATACCTGTTGTCCATGATTCGTGCAAGGTAGACTTCTGCTTAAACTTTTCGGCCAAGTGGTCCAGTCTCTCCAGACGACGGATTTCTGTGAGCAGCCACTCCTCGTAACCCTTCTCTACCTGCTCCAGACCCTTCCAGGCATTGGCAATGTCCTGTAGCAGGGGAGGACTAACTTTTAACTTTGTCTGTGGGATACTCAAAAGCCAAGGTAGTTTTACCCTGTATACAAATGTTAAGAGAAAAGGAGCATTACATACTGAAACCATTTTGCCCTCAGAGGGCATGAAGGCAGGCCTGTTGCTGAGCCTCAGCTTTGTCTGTAGGGTGTTGAAGTTGATCTCCAGCTGACACTTCTCCTGAACCTTGGGTGGCTTATGCACACGACGGTAGTCCCTGAAATCCTCTAGCTTCTGCTGCATGGCATGCATTGTCTGCTCGGCCACACGGTTCTCCAACCAGGGGATGGTCCTTTTGATCCACTCCAGAAGCTAAGGTGAAAACAATGAAAACCGGAAGACTCATTCGTTCACAAATTAACAAAACTGTGTTCAACTCATAGAGAATTTGAGCATTCTCACCTCGCTGGCCAGTTTCTCGTATTCTTCCATCAGCTTCTCATTTTCCTGGTTCACGGCCAGCACTTTGCAGATCCTGTTAGCTGCTGTCTCAGCCTGGAGGACAGTGTGACTGATTATAAAGGGAAAACAAGGTGGGCAATTACATTCTTAAAGGAGCAAATCTCCTTTCTAAACTGATGTTCATTTCCCGGAGAACTCCCTTACCTGCTCTGCACCAGCGAAAGCATGGTAGAAACATGACACATAGGTCATGATGGCCTTCTCATCAGGTTTTGGAGTGTTCACAATGTCTGATACGGAGACAAACATTAGACAGTAAATGAAGCTATTCTTTTTTTACAATCTGAAACATTATATCAAATTGGATACTCCAACAGATCATACCATCTGCATCAAGCATTTTAGGGATGTCAAGGTATTTCTCTGCTACTTCAAAAGCAGTGTTTAGGTTACCAGCAGGGTCATCCTGCAAGGGCAAACATGGCCAGGAAGAAACTCAATGAAAAATTAGCAAAGAAAATTAAGAAACATTTTTCCACCGTCTACAACTGAAAGTTGCTAGAAAATCCCGTCAACAGTGGGGGAAATATTTTTTTGATCCCCTGCTGTTTGTTTAAGTTTGCAACTAGACAGATATTCGGTTACTTCCTCAGTCAAAAATCTGGGTGTTGTATTAGACAGCAACTTGTCTTGTGAAAATCATATTTCCCATGTTACAAAAACATAATTTTTTTCATGTTCAAAACATTGCCAAGCTACGAAACGTTAACTGTTTCTGATGCAGAAAAGCTAGTTTATGCATTCATGACCTCTAGACTGGACTATTGAAATGCACTTCTAGGTGGCTGTCCTGCATCTTCAATAAACAAGCTACAGATAGTCCAAAATGCAGCAGCTAGAGTCCTTACTAGGTCAAGAAAATATGGTCATATTACCCCAATTTTACAGTCTCTGCACTGGCTACCTATTAAGTTCTGTGTCAGTTACAAAATATCATTACTTACCTATCTGTCTGCTTACCTACCTATCTGCTTCTATTGTTCTCATTTGTAAGTCGCTTTGGATAAAAGCATCTGCTAAATGATTAAATGTAAATGTAAATGTAAATCTGTATATTTATGCTCTACTTTTAGTGTTATCTGTATGCACCAAAGATCTGAGAGCAATGCAATTTCAATTCTCTCTATGTATGAGCTGTACATGTGTAAGAATAGTGCTTTTTCGTATTTGGCTCCCAAACTCTGGAATAGCCTTCCTGATAACGTTTGTGGTTCAGACACACTCTCTCTGTTTAAATCTAGATTAAAGACACATCTCTTTGGCCAAGCATTCAAATAATGCATCTCATAATCTTGTACTGCATTTATATCTGATCAAGTTCACATTATTATTCTTTAGCTTGGGTTAAACAAATAAATTTTACTTGGTTGGAACAGCAGCTTTGATAATTATGTATCTATTTGTTTCTCTGTTTTGCCACAGGATGTAATCTAGGATTTAAACAAGCTTCAGTCTGGATCCAGAACCCCTGAGAAGAGATGATGCCAACCCCTCAGAGGACCTCAGATGAAGCCAACCCTGAAACAACATAAAGAACTACAAATTTTTCTATAAGTTTATTGCATCATAATAATTGCTGTTAATAGTGCTTGTTCTGTTTGATTAAGTTTTTAATTCATTTTTCCGTACATTTTTGCCGTATGTACATAAACTGAGTAAACACTGATAAACTAAATATTATAGAAACATACATTTTCTATAAAGTTTCTTTGCAATGATTTGTATCGTAAAAAGCGCTATACAAATAAAATTTAATTTAATTTAAATTGATTTGCATTTCAGTGAGTGAAATAAGTATTTAATCCCCAAGCAAAACATTTTTGTAGCTGGTCACCGGGTTTGCACACATCTCAGGAGGGATTTGCTCCACTACTCTTTGCAGATCCTCTCTAAATCCTTAAGGTTTCTTGGCTGTCGTTTGGCAACTCGAAGCATCCGCTCCCTCCACAGATTTTCTATAGGATTGAGGTCTGGAGACTGGCTAGGCCACTCCATGACCTTAATCTGCTTTTTCTTGAGCCACTCCTTTGTTGCCTTGGCGGTGTGTTTCGGGTCATTGTCATGCTGGAAGACTCATCCCTGACCCATCTTCAGTGTTCTGGCTGAGGGAAGGAGGTCCTCATCCAAGATTTTACAGTATATGGCCCCGTCCATTTGCCCATCAATGCGTTGAAGTCGTACTGTACCCCTTAGCAGAAAAACAGCCCTAAAGCATAATGTTTCCACCTCCGTACTTGACTGTAGCAATGGTGTTCTTGTGGTCATAGTCAGCATTTCTCTCCATCCAAACACAATGAGTCAATCTGGACAGGTGTCTTATACATAGAGCAGACATTAGGAGTAACTTCTTAAAGTGACAGGACTAATCTGAATTCTAATGACAGAATTCTTGCTGGTTGGTAGTACTGTAGATCAAATACTTATTTGACTCACTGAAATGCAAATCAATTTCTAACCTTTATACGTGTTTTTTTCTGGATTTTTTGCTTCCGATTCTGTCTCTATCTGTTAAAATATACATACCATAAAAATTACAGGACCCTTAATTTCTTTGTAATTGGGCAAACTTAAAAAATCAGCAGGGGATCAAATAAATAATTTCCCCACTGTACCATTTCATCATGGAAACTTTTTCTCTCATACTTATACACTTCATAATCAACATGATTGAATGTTACACATGCTATTTTATACACTGCAGAACATTAATAATATGTATATAAGCAAAAAAATGAATTCAAGTCTGAGAACATTTTAGATCAATTGAATTAAAAATCTTTACAAAAAAGTACTGTGGCAGAAGGTAATATTGTAACACTTTGATATTTACCATGATTATTATATTCATGTACCGTGGTATTTACATGATACTCTAAAATTCTTAAACAAATGCTATGATATTAAAACTATGGTAATGCCAGCATATGTTAAAAAAGAAATGGTATTACCATAACCAATAACAACAGGCTTTTTGTTAGTGAGGTGGCAATAACATCATACAGGTAAATAAAACGTACCAAATGAGACTTTTTCCACACTTAACCATTAAAGAAATAAAATAAAGGTGTTACATTTTTAAAAAGCAATAAACAGTCCATTCACAGACAAAGGAGACAAAGTTAGTTACCAACAGTTCAATGATGACAGGTGTAGTGTAAGGGTAAAGGTGAGTTTTTATGGGACATAGCAGATGAATGGACAGATAGCTAATGAACAAAAAGAAGGCGGGGATGCATTATGAGAAAGAAGGCGGTGGCACCTTGCGCAGTTTGGGAGTAGTCGATGAGGTCAGGTCTGGTGTCTGTGGATGAGGGCACAGAGAGCCAAGCCATCCTTCCAACTAAGACACAGACCACAAGCAAAGGAAGAACCACAAGAGAGAAAGAACAAGAAAAGACATTTGGAAATGGTTAACAAAACGATGAGTGTTGTGCAGAGGCTCTATGGCAGAGTTTAGAAGCATGTGAAGCATGATGGGTAATACGAAGGATGGGTTTTATAGAGAGATAATGTACACATGTGCATTCAGACAAGAGTCGTAAATGGTTAAACATAATAAATGATTGTGAAATTAAGCCCAAGATGCCGCTCTCTCAACAGGAGTCAAGCAGAAATCACCTGATGTGGAGTTTGCACGTTGACATTCCTGTAGAGGGCTGTCTTCCTCTGACACCACAGCAAGCAAGCCCTCCTTAGCAGAGGTCTCTGTTGAGGAACAGGTCAGAAAATAATTTCACTGACTACACATTAATATGACGTGGAACCTTTGACCTTACCATTCAATTTAAAGATATGCCTCAATTGCCCTCATCCATGAAACATTCATAAATATACAAGTAAACTTGCTTGTAAAAAGGAACTTTGGATTCACGAAATGGCTCCATAAACCTCAGATTTGTTAATTTAAAGGTTTAATGAATTCCAGCCATTTGTAAACTGGGCACACTTGCATGAATATTGATATTTGCGTAATTACACCCATGAATTACATTACATTAGTAATCTTATTTTATTTTATTTTAACCAATATCATTATTTTTATGTGACAGCCAAAATAACATTTGGCTATGAAATACAGCATATCGGCAATAGTTAAAAGGACTGATTAATTCATGCATTTAATTTTATTTAATTCCTGTCAGTGTACTGTACTAAAATACATTAATCACTTGAAAATATCTTAAAAAAAATTACACAAAACAACAAAATTAACAAAATCTGCAGAATGCTAAAAAAAAAAAAACATGAAGCATTGCAAAGCTTAATTTTGCGAATCACAATTCTTTTTCACATGTTAACTAATTCCTTTTTTTTCCATTAATATCATTATTATGGTACAATAGTGTTATATAGGCCCTTGCACACCATTTCTGTTGGCAGGGAGCAGGTATAAATTGACTTATCATACTAATACCTAAATATAAATGGCTTCTTCAGTGGCACTTGCTTTTCTGATGCTTCAAATTGGCCACTAGGTGTCAATAAAAGTTCAAGTCAGCTTTCACACAGAACAGTGTGACAAACCAAAAATTGGCGGACCTTTAAACAAACACAACTCTGCAGAGGTGCTAATGTGTCAGATGTTCGGAGTCTCTCACCCTCCACTGAAATGTCCTGGATAGCAAAGCGCAGGATGATAGTCCAGATCATACCGAGGGTCATTTTCACATTACCATCCACGATCTCTGCAAGTCAGAACGGACAGAAGAGTACAGTTATGGAAAGTGACACGAATAGAGGGACTAAAGGTGCTGATATTAGAGAAACTGAAGCAGAAGAGGTTTGTTAAGCCTTACCTTCAGCACCGATGGAGACCAGTTTCACTCCCTTGCTGCTGATGTAATCCAGGGCCTTGTTTACGTTGGCGATCTTGTGGAAACGCATTTTGCCTTTGTCTGGTTTAGGGAGTCTCTCACCTGATATAACACACACAGACACACAAAATCATAAGGACATGTATAGAAATTTTATTTTGCTTCATGAAGGACTGTTAATGTGGGATGTGTAGAATAATAACTGCCACATTATCTTGATCTTGAAGTCCATATACTGTTCCACAAACCTGATGTTAGTCAACATAACACATGAACAGAACACTGACATGAGGTCATCAACAGATCCAGTAAGACGCTTACCTGAGATAACCTCCAGCAGCAGCATGAGTTTGAGTCCATTCCTGAAGTCTTCCTCAATGTTCTCAATCTGTGTCCCTGCCTTACGCAGGTGAGAGTTGCACCAGGCAGTGAAGGTCTGAGAGGGAAGAAAAAGAAGAAATGAAGTCTGGCTACACCATTTAATATCAGGTTTCATTTTATTCAAAGGTGTGGCACAATGTAGTCATATAGAAACACAGAGGATGGCATCCTTTTACATGAAATACTTTGTCAAATTTAGATGTGATACTAATTTTATTATATAATCAAAGTTTTTGTCCCTGAACTACATATAGTTGGATCTATAAGCAGCGTTGACTGTACATGCCTCACTGGGAACCCCAGCGTAAGAGAGAAGGGGAAAGAGAGTGAGTGAGTTGACTGAAGATGCCAAGGCCTACGTATTTGATGTAAGGATGGAAGCGG
>NW_020525306.1:0-21889 GCF_003368295.1 Carassius auratus
AAACAAAGGGAATGGAGAAATCAAGAGAAATTGTAAACTTCCGGCGATATCAGCAACCAACGATAACCTGATCAGCTAAGAAAAAACAACAGTAGTTGATGACAGACAAATCATAAAAGTTGTGAAAATTAACCCTAAAATAAATGTCTGTAAAATCGCCATATACCTCGGGTGATGCTCTGTCAATCTACAATCCGCAGGAGAATTTGACACAGAATTACAGAAGCTGCACAACAAGATGCAAACCACTGATCAGCACCAGAAATAAAAAGGCAAGATTCTTCACAAATGTGAGCCAGTAGAGTTTTGGAACTGATTGATGGACCAATGAGACAAAGATTTAACCTTTATCTAAGTGATCGGAAAGCAAAAGTGTGGAGAGAAATAGGGAACTGCAAATTATCCTAAGCATACAACCTCATCTATAAAGCTTGATGGAGGTGGTGTCATGGCATGGGCATGCATACATGCATTTAGAACAGAACCTCTTCATTTTAATGATGACTTAATGTATGATGGCAGTAGCAGAATTAATTTGAAAGGGTACAAAATCATCAGTTGATTTTGATATTCTAGGTATTATCAAATTGCTTGAGTTTTGAGAACACAGTGGACGTGGAGGACTATAATGTAGAAAGAGCTCACTTTTGTGGAGTCCAAACTCTTTCCAGGACTTTCAGGACTTTTGATTCTGTTTTGGGTCATATTTATTAAATATAGAAAATTTTAAAGGTTTCACAAACTTTCAAGCAGCTCTCTCTGTGTGTGTGTATGTATGTGTATGTATCATTTTATTTTTTTATTTTGCTCCAAAAAAATATTTTTTCTCCTAAAATTCTAAAACTACATTTTTAGAGTTACATTAGGTTCTATGCAATCTCTGGAGAGCCAAATTACTCAATTGACCTTTTGCAAAGACCCGAATCCTCCCTTAGTTACTTTTTCTGTGTCCGACATACTTTTGGTACTGTACTTTTGCTACGAGTGTGTCAGCTTTGGCATTTTTTGTAATTTTTTTTTCTTGTGACCGATCGCTGTAGCTCCTCATTTTAAGCAGCATGTGAACCAACAATCTCTTCCTCTTTACTAGTTATAGCTCAAAATAAATGTGAATGAATATCAGAAGGTATCTTGTTTCAACCATGAGTGTGTCAATACACACCATTTTTTCAAATTCAAGTCCTTCGACATTAATCTACTCTACTGTCTGAAGTTAATATACTCTCCTGTCTGGTTTGTTTACCGAACAAAATGGCAGATTTGCCGTTACGATTGGTCATGAATAGCCTGCTCCTTGTGAAGGGTTAATTTAATTATTTGTAGTTTTATTTAACAATTTAACAAAAATTACTGGATTTAATTATGTGTATGTTTTATATTATTTAATTTATATAAAATAGGTGTGTGTTTTAGGGCTGTAAAAAAAAAAATCGAATTTCGAATATTCGTCAAAAAAAAAAAAATCCACTTTAGAATGCAAAAATGTGGCATTTAGATTTTAGGTCTACGTGGTGGTCTTTAGTGTTGCACGAAATGTGACGACAATGTAAGTGTCATTGCTTTTTAATGCTTTTGTTAGCCTATCCAGTTGAACCCACTAGATGTTGCGCTGCTACGTTGTTCATTCAATATATTGTGGAAAACGAGAGCATCAGTGTGGAGATGTTGTTTACGTCAAAACTGAAACCAAGCCATTCACACAGAACGGATATTTATCACATTTTTTATAGGGACATCTATCAGCGTTGCACTTGCGTCTCGCTCGAAAAAGCGGCATGTTCGGAAAGCCTTGTAAAATTGATGTACGTTTTTAAAAAACATGTTTCAAGGCTTTATGGTGGTTTTTCTCCATCCCACTGTATCATGATTTTAAATGAAGAAAGTAGTCTACTTTTGTGATTGGTTTTCGGTCCTTTTTATTAAAGTAAACTTTTTCCTAATTAAGCAGCTTTATAAATTATATATGGTTTATAAACATTATTTTAAACATTATGCACTTCAAAGGTAGTAGTGTTATTTTGTTATTTTGTTTGAAAGAAACGTGAATAATATTATGCTCGATGTGCCCTCTCGAGGCCTCAGGAGAGAAGCCAAAATCTTTTTTCCCCCTAAATGAAATTACGCCTTTTTAATTAGAATATAATTCAAATTTTGATTATATAATCGAAAATTTTTATTTAGTTTTTAGTCATTTTGACACCCTAGTGTGTTTGTATATGTATATACATATAATATAAAATTAAATATTACTTAACAATATTGAACAAAACTAAACATTATTAATATTTAAATAATTTTTAGACATTATTAGATTTGTTAATAAAAACATAGTTCTGATTTCATTAATTATAAAATCTCACAACAAATTGTATTTGTTTTGTATTGTGCTCCAAGTTGAATTTCTTTTTGGCATTAGTTTGCGTTCATAATAATTTTGAGCATTTTAAGATTGCGTAGTGAAAGTATGATAAAACTGCAAAATCAGATAAGTCTGCTACAATCTGATTGTTGTTTATTTTTTGTATATGTGATGAAGCCAACACAACAGTGGATCCCATGGTGACACTCACGGGAGCCATGGAGATCTTTTCAGCACAGCAGCAAGAAGACATCAAAGATGAGGTGAGATAAAAAAAAAAAAAAAATTAGTATTTAAGGCCTCCTTGCTGTGCACCTGAAGCAAAACTAGTCAACTTAATTATTAAGCCACAAAAAGGGACATGTTGGGGCAGATGACCACTCATTGTCTGACTTATTAGAGTCGGCCTATCACACAGTGGTAAGAATAGACACTCCGGCTGCGTCTGTGTGTTTGTCTGGGTTTCAGACAAACCATGGAAGAAAAAGCACAATTGACTGGCTGTGTAATGTAAGCTTGCGGTGGCCTGCGCTTGTGAAGTCGACACAAAGCTGGCAGGATATGAGTTTGGTGTGTCATGACTCATGACTGCCTGCAGTATGTGTTTGTTTAAATCAATGCTAGGTCTGAAAACAAATGCGTTTACAAAGTGCTGAAACAAGATGTGTCCAACTGTTCAAGTGAACTGAAAGCTAGTGATAGTTTTTAAATGGCATACTGAAAGGTTATTCCCTACGTAAGTGGATCTCTGCGCTCTGTGGCAACTTTTAATAGGATAATTACCTTCGCAGCCTAAATTAAAAATACTAAGTTGCTAATGTTTTTGTTACAGGTCATGACGGGTCTGTCCACACTTCTTCGCGATTCGAGCTAATTCAGTCATCTTTCTTCACCTGTCCATGTGTTAATGTTTGTGTCTGTGGTTTTGGTGGGAAATATTCAGACAGCAAACACAGGTTTCTGTCCCCCTGCGGCACATTGACTCGATGATTTGATAAGTCATGACATTTCTTGCCTCGTCCCAGCATTCTCCTTTCTGTCCGCACCCTGCGTGGGATGCTTTGAATAATTATTAATCACGAAAAGCAACATAATTGTCATAATCCTTGCCATGTCACACTGTGAGAATCTGCTAGACCCAATCTGCCCGGCCCAATTAATAAGTTCCCTTTAAAACATTATTTTTCGATTTGTATCTGTTCCATTAGGCTGTGAAAATTTCTGCTTCCCTCAGTCAGAGCACTTGAATAACTCTGACATGGTGATGGGGTTTCAGCTGGAAGCGTCTTGACGGTTTGCCCTTCGTGTAGACAGTCGTGGCCTAATGGTTAGAGTCGGACTCCAATCGAAAGGTTGTGAGTTCTAGTCTTCTGGCAGGCAGGAATTGTGGGTGGGGGAGTGCATGTAACAGTGCTCTCTCCACCTTCAATACCCAATGACTTAGGTGCCCTTGAGCAAGGCATCGAACCCCCAACTGCTCCCCCGGCGCTGCAGCATAAATGGCTGCCCACTGCCTCCGGGTGTGTGTTCACAGTGTGTGTGTGTGTGTGTGTGTGTGTGTGTGTTCACTGCTGTGTGTGTGCACTTCGGATGGGTTAAATGCAGAGCATTGAGCTAAAATGCATTGAGCTAAAATGTACTCAAATATAAAATGATGATATTTACTACCTAGGATTTGGTATTAATACACATTTCAATTGAAATTTGATTCACCGGCTTTGTGGTTCCACCTCTATGTCAGATTAATTTGATTGTTATTTCAGTTATGTCTAAACTATGCAATTCAGTTTTGAAAGACTCGTTTAAAGGACTATCTCAAAAAGAGAAAATGTTTGTAAGATCATTTTCATGAATTCAACTACAATGGTTGTGCTGAATGTTGTCATTCAACCAAAAAGAACCAATTCATTAGATTAATATCTTCATGCATTGGATTACTGCTGGTTGGATTAAAATGTTTTTTTTTTTTTATTAGTTGGACTACTATGATTGAACTGCATGTTCCACATTCAGTAAAAGGAGGGAAAAAAAGACTACAGATTGTTCAGAAGGGACAAAATATTGTATTATTGACCTTAGTTTTAAAATTGAATATGTTGATTGAAGTGCAGCTAGGTGAACTGCTGGTGATAACAGCGTATTTCAAGTCATGGGTGTGACTGCTCGAATCCAGACCCAATCCAGAATTTGTTGTTGTGCCACCACTAACCATGTGCCATTTGAGGCAGTTTAGGTTTGCCCTTTAAAGTCCTTAACCGAAATGTCCTTGTGTGTGTGTGTGTGTGTGTCATCCTTGCCCTGTACAGTCAGGTGACTCATAGGGACCTGTGTGTGTCTGTCCATGTCCTGTATGGGCAGACGTACACCCCTTACATACACTGTCTAGATCAACAGGCAAACCCAGACAGCGAACACTCATCCACCAAGATCACACCAGCATTCCTCTGTGTTTGTAAGTGCCATGACCTGAGGTTGTGCAGTCAGGGGTAAAATAGTTATACACTTGCTCCATTAACTCTAGTACAGGTCACAGCACTGACTCACTGTATGTAGAGTGTAACAGAGAGAAGAAAAAAAAACATGTGAGAAAGATTTCACACTCTTTACTCACCCTGTTTAAATATTTTTGTTTCTTTTTGACAAGCATTGAAGGAATGTTTACTGTATTCATGTAGAAGGATGCAAACGGGGTAAATAGATAATCCAGGTTGGACTACTTATACATTTGGTCATTAAACTTTCCATTTAAAAATAATTTATATATTTGTCATTATACTTAGATATGCCACAATAATAATAATAATTATTAATATTATTTTATTAGTTTGCATGACAACCATGAATTATGATTTGCTACTTGATTTAGCTAGTAAGGGGCATCATTGAAATCATTTTATTGATCTTACTGTAAACTGAGACTACATTTTAATGACCATTTTGATGACCTGTAGTTGATGATGATTATTTTATTTTAATGTTTAGCTGTTTTCGATGTTTATTCTATTTTTCTATAAATTGTATGTTGTTTTTAAATGTGTGTATCTTAATGATAACCAGTCAAAACACATACTTTTTTATTATTGTACTATAAAATGTATATGTACATAATTGTAAAATTATACATTTGTATGTCTACATGATGACCAGTCGAAACACCTAAACGTTATTTTATTTTTAATTTACTTATTTGCAGTTTTATATGTAGTTCAGATGATGATCAGTAATACCCGCTGGAAAAAAATAGCTACCATTTAATGTTATTTTGTTTTAGTAAAAATTAAATGTAATTATTCTGTCATAATAAGTTTGTTTTCTACCATTTCATAAACCCAGTAAGATATGAGAGGCCATTACATTTTTAACCTTAAGAGGTTTTCATTGACATGCCTTGTATCTAACAAAGCGTATCTATGGCATATTCAGTGTAATTCACATGGCCCTCTCATGACTATTTTGCTTTAATTTAACAGTGGCTTTTGAAAGTCCTTTTGAAAGATTGTGCCTTTTACGAGCAGTTCTTCAAAAGCACGATGTGTTCGCCGCATAATTGTTCTTATTTCCAGCCCTCAGATAAAAGATTCAGTTGTTTGTAATCTCCGTTCACCTGAATTGTTTCAGTGTTCTGACTTTACGAATAGAGAACCACACACATCATCCTACAAGCTCTTCCTACACCACAACATGGTTTTCACACACTCTTTTAGAGCTCGTTTGAATAGAATTTGAGGATGTATCTCTCCTTTGATCAGCCTCTGTTCTCGATCCCTCCTTTCTCTCCTCAATCCTTCCTTTTCTTCTCCTCTGCTCTATGTAGTCACAACTCTTTCACATTTCCACACAAAGTCCAGCCAGAAGAAAAGACCCTTAGTCTTAAAAGCGGCTGCAGACAATCGCACGAGCCTGACTAAAAGCAACAAAAGCAACAGTAGTTATTCATAGTCTTAAGTCTCAGCAGGTAGACCTGCAGCTGGGTCTTAACATACAGGATCCACACACACACACACACGCACACAATAATAAAAGAGTCTGTCCGTTGTATGTAGAGGAACTCCATGCATTCACTTCTATAAGATACTCTTTCAGTCGTCCTCAGTTAGAGTTCCGACAATACAATAGTATTCAGTATGTGGCCATTACTGCTGACAATGACGAGGAACCATCTCATACGTCAAAGATCTAGTGGGATTGTTATCTGAATAGACATACTCTTATTGGCTATCTGGTATTGGATGTAGATAATAGAAATATAATAATAGAAATAAATTCTGAGACTACTAGAAATGGGCCTAATTAAATAATCAGCTGTATTATTTTTCCTAATTATATTATTTTGAAACATTATTATTATTATTATTGTATTTGATTTAACAAAATCTATACACAAAGTTTTTTTTTTGTATTTTGGATTCCACTGCATATAAAAAAGTAAATATTAATGTTCATATTCATTTCAGAAATTAAACATTGTTTTTCTAATCTTAGATGACTTTAGTTTTATTCAACCACGTTTTTCTTTCAGGATGAACGTGAAGCCAGAGAAATGGTCAAGAGAGAACAGGATGAAGCTTATCGTTTGTCTCTGGAAGCTGACCGTAAAAAGGTTTGGCAGGATATTTAATTTCCTTTTTTGCTCAAATGTTTTGTTTTTATTCATTTAAAGTTGTTCATTTATTTATTTTAATTTAATTTAGATTTTAATTTAATTTAGAAGTAAAATGAAATATAAAGTTGTTGAATGTTGTAAATGTCTTTTAATTTAATTTCTTTTAAATTTCTTAATATTTTAGGTAATGTATGTTGCTAGTTATGTTGATGAATTTGTATTTATTTCTTCATTTTCAGAGAGAAGCACAAGAGCGAGAAGAGGCAGAGCAAGTCCGTCAGGAGCGAATCAGGAAAGAGCAGGAGGAGGAACGAGAGGTGCGGTTTGATTGGAATTACACCGGTTTGGTGACCGTTTTCAGTAACACAATTTATATGTCAAGCTCAAGGGATGGTTGAAACTAGGAAAATCTGAGAATGACCCTAAATAATTCACCTTGCCAAAGTTGCCTCATACAGGCCATGTAATCTTGATCTGAACAGGAATTCACAGGAGTTTAGCTTCCTTGTTTTATTCTGTGTAGCGCCCAGTGAAGCTTTGTTTGTTTGTCAGATATGACTGATTTCCTGCATTATGTTACTATTACTTTGCGTTACCAGTTAGATCCAGTTAATTGTTTCAAAAGAGCCATTAATGCTTTTGAGAAAATCTTAAATCTTTAAAACCTCTTTCTCATCCAATGAAGCAGAACAAATGAACACAAAAATGACACCTGTGCCCTAAACCCAAAATTAAACCCTGACAGTTTCACTCATGTTGAAATGTAATGTTTCTAAATAGTCTAAACATGTCACATAAATGGGTTTTCGTGCCTCATACGATGACAAACAGCAGTGACACTCATAAAGCTTCATGTCCTGTTGTAACCACTCTCATCAAACACAGTTTACATTGTTACACAAATCACACACATATTTGTGATCTGCCTGCGTCCTGCAGTGTTTGCGCCATTTCCCCGTGAATTGTACGAGTTGTACAGAACGACAGGTGCATGTCAAGGCACTGACACTCTCACAAAGACAGCATCAAAAAGTGACACGCGAAGTTAAATATCACCTGTAGATGTAGGAGTAAGCAAATATACCCGTTCCCTATCAGCTGATCAGCAGAATACAATACCACCTTATTGACATTCAAATGTTTTACAGATGGTGTGGTCTAGTGCTCTTTCTAAAGAAAGTTTGCTGCAGGAAGTGTACATGTTCATTTAGTATGCTTACAAGCTCCCCACACACTCTTTTAATACGATATTTGCTCACCAAAAACACAAAAAGTCACCACAGCAGTGTCGCTGTTTATTCAGCAGTAAATACTGAGCGGACCTGCTCAGGTGAAACGGCTATATGAGATAATTTGTCACTTTTAGGCTTCAACAAAAGCATGTTATTAGTTTTAATCTCTTATTGCCATGGAACCATTCATGTCAGAACGTACTGTAGGCAACAGTATTGACACTCAAACATACGATACCCCACAGTAGCTCACTTTAGCTTCATTTAATGCTCGTCTTGGACAAAGCTTTTAATTTTGAGGCATATTGTGGAGAGGTAAACATAAAGACTGGCTGGAGGCAAAGTAATTGTGTCAGGTCTGTTTTCAGTGCTGTGTGTGAACAGTTAACTCAGCAGCCTTGTGTTTTAATGAGAGCTGGGTCTAAAGTTCTTCACCTGCTGTCTGTAATGAACCCAAGGGCAGAAGAGGCTTGAAATACACACACGTTTATACTGATAAATCACATGAGCTAAACTCGAAATGACCGTTGAATTATTATTATTATTATTTTTTCAATGTTTAAAGGTCACGCATTTGGATGTGAATATCCAAGCTGTGAAACGGGTGACACATCTTTGATTCCTGCACCTTGGATTCACACACAATCGTAATAAACCTCTTGCTCTTGAAGCGAAAGATTAGAATTTTCTGTGATTTTCAGCAGCTGTTACAGTTTGGATGCATGCATGTATCTGTGAGTTTCTCGTGCGTCATTTTTGTGACTGTGTGTGTGTGTGTGTAAACAAGACTGTAAGATGCTCTCCACCTGGAGTCTATCCAAGCTCACGCTCACCCTCGCACACGCCCAAACCACAGCACCTCGGTGGGTCTGTGGTGACAATGGGTGCACTGGAGGGAAACAATCAACAGAAGTGTATAGAGAAGTAGAAAGGGAAATGCTCTGTGATTTGGACTCTTTTGTGACCCAGACAGCACATGAAAGGCTGAGGGGGAGTGGTGATGTCATTATTCTCTGCCGTCAGGTGCTACACACACAGTCTGTTTGTTTAGTGCAGTGAAAAGGATGCTCCTTAGTGCCCTTTGTGCGCAGGGACCGGGAAACACACAGACACAAACGTGCACACATACATCTCGAGCAGGGCAGGGGAGAGACGCTGTTCGGCCCCCAGAGGGCTTTTTAAGAGTGGCCCCTACATAAGGGAGCAGGGCCGGCACGCGCTGACACAAGCCACCTGCTGCTAATGAGCTACTGTTGTACACTTTGATGAAATATAATTGCATTATGGTGTGTAAATAAAGCCTTCGTGTTTTGTCACAGCATATGCTGCCCAGTGTCACAACAGGAACAGCAAGCTGGAGTTGAAAAGCCCAGAGGAGCGGCAGGTCGTACTCCGTGTCACTAGAGACGGCACAATTCCCTCACCTCTCCCTTTCACTTTCACTCGTTCTCTTTAAAAGTGGATGCATCTTCTTCACTGTTCCCCTCCCCGTCCCTTGCTTTTGACTGTGTTTTTTTTTTTTTTACAGTTTGATAATTCTATGACGTGCAAAATGGAAAGATTTTTTCTGTGGCATGTTCAAGCTCTGAAGGAGCAATAGAAATAGGACCTTTGACGTGTGACTTGCGAGCTGCAATTGCATTTGTCCCATGCACATATATATTGTGTTGTACAATAATTTGGCTTTATAGTCATTTTAATATTCAGTAAGCTTCTTATTCATATTAAAATCAGGAGATTTATAAAGTGGTTGGTTCATGAGATACAGTATCTATTATTTTTCTGTAATGTTATCGTTTTGCTGTCCCTTGCGCAGGCTATCCGTCTCTCACTGGAGCAGACCCTGCCACCAGAGCCCGAAGAGGAAGGTGGAGAGCCAATCAGCAAGCTGCGCATCCGGACGCCAAGCGGAGAGTTCTTGGAAAGGCGTTTCCTGGGCAGCTGTAAACTCCAGGTCCTGTTCGACTTTGTTGCCTCCAAGGGTTACCCATCCGACGAGTTTAAATTGCTTACCACCTTTCCACGCAGAAATGTGAGTTCAAACATGTACACACAGACATTTACTCTAGATTTCTATAGTTTTAAAATAAACTTCAAGCAGTGTCTGACCCTAAAATAAACCTTAAGCTTAAAACTTTGTGCAGTTTTTAGAATAGTATAAATAAACATTAATAAAAGAAGAAATACATATGCACTTATAATTTCTTAAAATGACATAGTAGCCCTATATATAAGATACATGATATACATATAATTCTTATATATATATATATATGTATATATATGTGTGTGTGTATATATATATATATATATATATATATATATATATATATATATATATATATATATATATATATATATATATATATGTGTGTGTATGTATATATATACATATGTATGTATATATATATATATATATATATGTATGTATATATATATATATATATATATATATATATATATATATATATATATATATATATATATATATATATGTGTGTGTATGTATATATATACATATGTATGTATATATATATATATATATATATATGTATGTATATATATATATATATATATATATATATATATATATATATATATATATATATATATATATATATATATATTGGTTTTGTTGTTATTATTGTCTATTTATGAACCACATTTTCCTTTAAAGGATGTTCTCAAAAACATGAAGCATTGTTTTATTTTTTGTTATTATGTTTAACTACTGACTTAATTTTTCTGCATATTTGTTTGCAAATAACTACATAAACACATGTATATCATAATGGTATTGGTCATGACCGTAACCCCGCTCATTACAGCCATTATAAGTACACAAGTGTACACATAGTCCTGGAACACCCGACTCCTTCCTGTTCAATTTATTTTCTGTGGGCATCTTTCCCCATGCTGGAACATGACTGATATTAGTCTTGAGCCCCACTGATGGTGAATATCTTTTAATTCCTGTCCATCTGCGGTGCACTAATAACTGTGTGTGTGTGTGTGCGCAAAGAGTGTGTGTGAGTGTTACAGCTCAGCAGGAAAAATAGAGTGTATAATTGGCTAGTTAATCCCAGCGTGTGGTAGAAGTTTGTTGCTCATCTTAGTCTGTGTGTGTGTACTGTACTGGATAGTCACACACCTGCACATTAATTAAAAGCCATGCCTGGTTAATTAGTATTTATTTTCCTCTTGTGTATTTTTTATTTTTGTATTTTTATATTACATCTATCCACAAGTGCATGAACATAAATTGAGGTCCTCAGAAGCAGAAAGGTGCACTGGCTACTTTAGATACAGCCAGGAGGGCTCTTTCCTGTGTGTGTGTTTGTGTCAATTAAGTGCTGCGTTTGTGCACTCTGCAGCAGGTAGATAGATAACAAGCACTGCTCTTAACGACCTGACTAATTAACAGCATGGAAACAGAAATGGGCTTTCCGTTAATCAAGAGATGTGTGCAGGCCTGCCCAGACAGCATGTCATCCAAACCCTTTGGGGACGAGGGCTAATGCCCCCAACAAATGCACACTTTTACACACACCCCCGCAAAGTGCCTTTTCGTGCACACTGGCTCTTGGACAGCCTCACACCCATTTCACACACTGTATTCCATTTATTCACAGTCTTCTGTCTGGAAAGCAAAAAAGAATTGACTTGCCGTGTTTCTGCGGAATTTAAAATGTGTATCCAGCAAAAGCAGGAAAACCAGGCTGTGTTTGTGACTGTGACTACAGTGCTTGAGTTAATCCTCTCTCTTTCTCTCTCTCTGCCTCTTCTAATTAAAATCATCTCTGCCACAAACTCGCTCTATCCCTCCCACAGGATTAGGCCATGAGCACTATTGCATTTGTAATTCTGCACAAATGTTTAAACTTCATCTTTCTCTCTCTTACACTTCCCCCCCTCCTCCTCCTCTTCTCCTCTCCACATCCAAAACCAAGATAATGCCAGCAATAAGAGAGTGATTGAACAGAGGAGTTTAGAAAGAGAGAGATGGAAAAGTGTCTGAAGGCTTTTGTTTCATTTGCGGCCTGCGAGGGTTGTGTTTTCAGTTTGTTTGTTCTTTTCTTCTCTTTGATGGACAGATCCAATGCACCTGCACTCTTCTGAACGAGAGTGTGAGGAAGGATTAGAAAGCAGCCTCAGAATTCTCTTTCTTTCATAACACTCATTAATGTCATGGCACAGCCACTCACACCAGCGCTCGGAGGACCTCCAGTCATCTGATGTGCTCTTTTTGTTTTCTGTTGTTTTTTATCCAAGTTATCCAACTCAAGATACGTGAGGACACCTCTTGAATGAGTAATCTAATCTCATGTGTGTCGTTTGTAGTACAGTGCTTCTCAGCCGGTGGGTTCTGACCCATAAATGAGTAACAGGTCTGTTCTAAATAGAGAAACAAAACTAAATGCAAATAATAAAATGAAACTAAACATGAAAGGAAAATGAATGAAAATGAAAATTTATAATTCAACTTCAACTTTCAATAATTGGTTTTATAATATTATATGATGTTTATTTTTGAATATACTATATATATATATAGCACCAGATTAAACAATAGACAAATGCAGAATATTTAATTTGAAATATACAATATATTATGTATGTAATAATATATACAATAGTAGTACTAGTAGTAGTATATATATATATATATTTTTTAAAACAATAGACAGAAATAAATAGTAAATTAATAGTAAAAAATAAATACTAATAAAATGCGATCTGTAGGGCACAGTTTATAAATATAGAATGCACCGACATTATAATATTGCACTTGGTGTAAACAATGCACTGAATACAATAAATGTATTAAAATCTGATGATCTGATCAAATTGGTCTGAAGCCCAAATTTATTATATACGTAGACTATTTATTCCATTTCAGCTTATTGTTTACATAAGTACAATATTATAATATAATATATAATATAAATTCAAATAAAAAATGTATGTATTATACATTGGATAGACTCTTTATAAATCTTTTGCACTTGATTTCCGGTCATCATGTGATGTCCAAAGTCAGGGTCACCAGACCAAACCAGAGCAAAACCACTGCTTGATAAAACATCTGTTCTTTCTATCCTCAGAGAGTCATTTGGATGTGCCGTTTCACATCTCTTACGTCAGTGCCTGGCCTCTGCATTTATGTTGGCTTCTTGCCTTTAGACCCCCCCCTTAGCATCCCGTGGTCATGCTACAGACAAGCAGGGAGCCAGAACTCACTTCTCCCTAGAGGTGGGAACCCTGCTTTCCCCATCCGTCTCCACCGTTGGCCGGCCCTTAGCAGAGTCTGACTCCAACACTGCGAACGCTAACGCCCTCACCGCTCCAGCAGGCAGATAATGATCTCCAACCGCTTTCCTAATTGGCCAAATAAACACTCTACAACACAGCACTAACACAGACCTAGCTATTGGGTTTTAATTAATTGTGAAGGACCCAAATGGCTTCATTAGAACCACGTTGTTTCAGCTGTATATTTTTTTTCTGCTGTTTTTTTCTTTTCTTTTTTCCTTCTGTTTGGAAAACCACATCTCGCGTGTCTGGTCTTTATTTTTCTTCTCTCAGCCGCTTATTGCAGGTCCTTTTATTAGTGCTAATGAAGGGCAATATTTATTTGCCTGGCTTTTAAAGCGGAGATGTTCAGTTTAAACAAGTCTCGCAACTAATCAGCGAGGACTGGCATTCAGCTTATTACTAATTTGCTTGAAATGTTTTGACTACGTTATTCGGAAAGCCAGACCTTTCTTAAAACCTGTGTGTTCTTAATTTCTAATAATGCCTTCACTTAGTTTACTTTGCAGCGGCCTGGTAACATACACCTGCTTTATGATGAAACTCTGTATTGTCATTTTAATGAGTTTTTACTGTGTTATTGATCAGGCTAATCCTAAAGTATACTAATAATGGAATTAATTAAACTAAACAGGCAGCTGCAAGTGACATCAGTTAATCATGCTCGGAGACATTCAGCTTTTATAGATTTTTTTTCCAGTGAACTCCGTATTGATTCCCTCGGGACTTTTCAAAAAGTCTGCTTGTAGAAACGTACACAGTACAGTCAGTGATGCAAAAGTACTCCTCAAATTTCACACAAATACATATTTACACTAACAATGCTGGTGAATTTTCCCTTAAGCTTTCTTTAAATTTAGGAGATTATTTCAATATTCATATTATTATATATTATTATTATTATTATTACATTATATAATTACCACAATATTTGGGCCTACATTTTTTACATTTTGCCTCTAGTTAATTCATTTTTATTTTTTTTGTAAACTACCAATCAAAAGTTCGAGTAAGATTTTAAAAAAAATAATAATAATGATGATAATACTTTAATTTAGCAAGGGTGCAGTAAATTGATCGAAAATAAACACTTGAGACACTTATAATGTTAAAAATGATTTACATTTCAAATACATTTTCATTTTGAAATTTAGATTCATCATAGAATCCTGAATAAAATTTGCATGGTTTTTTAAAAAATAAAATAAAAAATCTTGAGTACTAAATCAGCATATTAGAATGATTTCTGAGGGAATGTGTGACACGGAAAATTGTAATAGCTGATCTAAAGAAGAGTGGAGTAATGGCTGCTTAAAATTCAGTTTTGCCATTACAGGAATAAATTGCATTTTAAAATATAATAGAACAGTATTTTAATTTATAGTTATATCTCACTACATTACTGTTTTTACTGCTCAGCAAGACCTAGATAAGCATAAGAGATTAATCTTTTCAACCCTATGTATTTTTAATATAATTATTAAAATAAAACCTTATAAAGTGAGGATAATGAAAAAATAAACATTTACAGTCCAACAGACTGATTAATACAAATATATATCTACAATAATTACATTTTGCTTTAAAAAATTGTTCAACAGTGACTGAAAAGTCAGTATATTAGAATTAGTTCTAAATAATCATGGGTGACTGAAGCCTGGAGTAATGGCTGATGAAAATTTTCCATCACAGGAATAAATTGCATCTTAAAATGTATTGAAAATAAAAAGCAGTTATTTTAGATTGTAATAATAGTCTACAATATTTACTGTATTTTTGATCCAATAAATGCAATATTGCTGAGCATAAGACACTTTCTGTCAACACAATTAAAACAGACCCCAGACTTTTGAATGGTATTGTACATTCAGTTTTTTCTTACTTTTTTGCTCCTCAATTACTTGTGAATGGTCACCACTCCGTTTAGGGCTCAGAAGTCGAGTAGCACTCTACTTTTGGAGAGCAGGATTGTGCCCCCATTCCTGTGGTCATCTGGGCGGCTGTCCTTGTGTTTGTTTGGTGACTGTGTGGGGCCGTTGAAGATGAGTTTGTTAAAAGGTTTAGCAGGATTACCTGCCATCAACATCATCAAGGCCCAAAGAAAACAGCCACCCGGGCCTCTCCTCCATCACGGCCACTTCTTGCTTTAATAAACCTCTTCAGGATTACGGTGATATGAGTCTCCACACCCTTCAAATGTTCTCTTTTCTTCTTCTGTTTACTTTGGCCGTCGAGAACGTATTGTTCATCAGTGGAGATCACACTACCCGGGCATGTTGAAATTCATTTGATCTCCACAGTGCATTGCGGGTTAAGGTTGTCAGTCAGGATTTTAATTGTAGTTTAATTTTATGACCGTGTGAGTGTGCGTTTGTGTATCAGTTGTTAGAAGAACCAACGCAATCAGTGTTGCACAGAGAAGTCTAATTCAATTCAGAAGGGCCAAACAGAAGAAACTAACAAGTGCTGAGAAAAGAGGGAGGGAGTGAGAGGAAGAAAAAGAGCGAAAGACAGAGAGAGTGGAGGAAAACAACAGCTTTGTTTGTTGACAGATGCTTCTCCTCTTATGGTCTGTTAATTGGATAACAATGTAATCAATTACCCATGGCATCTGTCTCCTGCTATTTGAGTGCCACCTTGTTTCTTTCATTCCCCTATAAAAGAGAACAGTCATCAACACAAACACACGCACACATCTGCGCCACCCTAGAACCTCATTTACTTCTACCTGATGCTGTGGTGTCATAGCAGGTTTTCGGGTTCATTTCCATTTATTTTATTTTTTTAAGTATTTGTATGAAAGAAAGGGAAGGCATCCTGGTGGGAGAAATGTGTTTTTACAACACTCTCCCTGGTACTCCCCCTCCTGTGCCCTCAGGTCAGATTGAAAAACAAAAGGCATAAGTCACATGCTAACATGAGGTTTGGGGCAACACAGCTAATGTGCTGAAGTGGGTGTGATATCTGTACTGCACCCCCTTTGAGATGCCAACCCCGCCGATAATACGGTGTCACTTTGAACTTACTGACATCTGCACAGTGCTTCATGTCAGGTGTGTCCCAATGGGGCCATTAACTCAAAAACATTTTTTCAATGTAAAATTAGTTTTTTAGATGTTAAATTATTGTTTTTGTGTTATGGCTCAGAATCATGCCTTTAAAGTATATTTCAAGTTAAACACAGCTTAAAATTAATGACAAGAAATTCAATTTTAAATAAATTTCTTGATTTCTTTAAACCTTCTATTAATCAAAGAATCATTTAAAAAAAATATGTTGTGGTTTCCACAAAAATATTAGGTAAGCACAGCCATTTTCAAAATGGATAATAGTAAAGACATAGGGCTGGGCGATATATCTAACGATATGAATCATGCACATCCAGTCAGTAAATCTGGTTCCGTGATAACCGCTAAATCGCCATCACCTGCTTTTGAATGGTGCAGCATTTAATAGACAGAGCTGTAGATTCGTTGACAAGCTACGCAATATCGCGTTCATTATCGAAGGTGATTCATCTGGGATAATGAAAGCGATATTGCGTAGCTTGTCAGCGATCTACGGCTCTGTCTATTAAATGCCACTCCAATTATAAGCAGGTGATGGCGATTTACGGTAATCATGGAAGCAGCTTTACTGATTAGATGTGCATGATCATATCGTTAGATATATCGCCCAGCCCTAGTAAGACATATTTCATAAGTACTGAATCAGTATATTAAAATTATTTTTGAAGAATCATATGACACTGAATACTGGAGTAATGATGCAGAAAATTTAATAAAATAAATGCAGCCCAAACTTTTGAACAGTACTACATAATTTTTTAGCAATTTAAGTTGTTTAAATTATAATTATCTATAAACAATTGTATAATTATTATTAGTTAGGATTTATCTGTAACGTAAATGCTGTAAAAATTGTTAGTCATTATTTTACCATTTATTTTAATGTTAAAATAATCAAAACTTATTGTACAATGTTTTCTCAGAAAGGACTTTACACAACCTTTTTTCATTATTAGGGCCTTTCGCACTGCCGGAAACTTTTCTTAGTACCAGAACTAATTGTGGAACTAGCAACTTTTGGGTGTTTTCGCACCGGAACTAGAACTAGGACTGCCTTTTTTGAGAACCAAATTAGCTCCAATTCCGGAGCAGGGTCTAACGAGCAACTGTATTCAATTCAATTCAATTAAATTCAATTCAATTTTATTTGTATAGCGCTTTTTACAATACAAATAGTTACAAAGCAACTTTACAAAAAATTATTTTTCTACAATATTTAGTAGTAGCTTATAAGTGGTGACTGTCAGTTTGTGCACGTTTGACTGGATTTTTAGAAAAATTTATACAAGACGTAGTCAGCCAGACAATTAACATTAATATTATTAATTAATAATTATTATGTGATGCAGTCACACTTGTAGCAATATTTGTTAGTCTGTATGTTGATTCAGGGTTCTAGTACTACCTGTGACGTAAGTAGACATTGATCGGCCAGACGTGTTCGAAAACGCCATCACCCACCATGATTTAAAATGCTGTGTAACATACTGTAAACATTGTGTCAGTTTATTTCGCAAGTATGGTAAACAGCGATAAATATACAGACGCTGAAGTGGCAGGCACTTGTAGCAAATGTAGCACTTCCAGTTGTCGTTGGAAATTCTTAGTCATCCTTTCCGTTCTTTCCAACGCTTTACATATACGTCGACTTTCCATGTTCATTTATTGTGAAACCCGCAAGACACAACAAAAACACATCCTCCATCTTCCTGTTGTTAACGTTATTCTTTTTTTGTTAACGTTGTTGAATGCCGCGCAACAAATGACATCACTGTCGAACGGCTTATGTTGTGTCCTCGTACACACTGTCGGTGCAAATGCAACCCTTTAAATGGTACTGGGAAATAGTTTACAAAAATTTGTCCTGGTACTTTAGTAATGTACATTTAGTTTTGGAACTAAAGCGGTGCAAAAGGCCCTATTGTGGCAATATGAGTTAGATTTTTTTATTTGGACCAGTAAGAAACCACCCACTACACTTTAGTAACCACATTTCATGCAGAGTTTAGAGACTTTTTTTTTTTCAGTGTATCTGCATACATTTTATTTTAATTCCATCAATTTGTAATACTGGTCAATCCTGTGACCTTCCAGCCCAGCTGCTTTCAGCTCCTTGTTTAATTACAAACCCGCAGAGCTGGAGGGGTCTTCGGAGCAGAGAATAGGCCTTAATCAGAGCCCTGTCACCAGGTTTGCAGTTAAGCCCCTGTCCTGAGCACTGTGGCCATGCGATGTGTGGACACCCAGGTGTGAGCTAAGGCCCCATGTAACCGGAGAATGCTCTGCTATTAGCTCACGACAATACAGCCATCGTCTCCTGCACTCCTTTTCTCTCTCAGCGAACCAAGATCTGGATGGTGGTCATGTCGTCACAAATGTCAGTTAGTTTGCTGTTAAAAATGTGGCCAGTGATTGCCGTGCTTTTGGATAATGAAGTTGGGCTTCACTCACTTATTAGTGACTGATGAGTTCTCACCCCATTGCTACTTGTGTTTGGTTTGGATCGGTCCATTTGCGATAACAAACAGCAGCTAACTCAAGGGAAACAGGACACGTACCACACACAGGGACATTATCGCATTATGCCATTAACCAGTGACATCAAGATGAATAGACCCACACATCCGCTTAGTTTAGGAGGAATGGCGAGACTTAACCCAAACACCTCGTGAATTATTATAGTACAATCTGGATATTGCAGTAATTGAATGAAGCCAAGAATTAAACTGTAATGATAACTATATTAGCCTCCACACCAAACTTTCAGTTTGTTATAAACTCATGCTGCAGTTCTGTCGTCTACCACTTGAAATGCTTGAGTTCTTTAAAGAAAGATTGATTCTGATTGGCTGTCATTGTTTCTATCTTTCATCAGCTGGAAAAAGTCATTTTTGAATGTGATTCCAACTGTATCATTCATTTAATGCCGTCACGTTCCAGTAACCATGAGATTTAAAAGATAGTATATTTTGTCTTTTTATCTCTAAATTGCAGACTTTTTTTCCATCAGAATTCTGAGATATTAAACTCAAAATTGCAAGATTCAAGCTGAAATAAGTCAGAATTGTGAGAACTCTTAATTCTGAGAACAAAGTTGGAAATGTGAGATATAAACTTACATTTGCAAGAAAATAATTTAAAATTCTGTGTGGAAACAAGTCAGCAATTCGAGACTTAAAGGGTCAGTTCAACCCAAAAAGGAAAATTATGTCATTAATGACTCGCCCTCATTGTCGTTCCAAACCCGTAAGACCTCCGTTCATCTTCAGAACACGGTTTAAGATATTTTAGATTTAGTCCAAGATCTTCCTGTCCCTCCATTGAAACTGTGTGTATGGTATACTGTCCATGTCCAGAAAGGTAATAAAAATGTCTTCAAAGTAGTCCATGTGACATCAGAATTTTTTGAAGCATCGAAAATACATTTTGGTCCAAAAATAGCAAAAACTAAAACTTTATTCAGCATTGTCTTCTCTTCCGTGTCTGTTTTGAGTGCGTTCACTGGATCACTCGATGTAACCAGATCTTCTTGAAGCAGTTCACCAAATCAAACTGAATCGTTTTAAAACTGTTTGCGTCTCCAATACGCATTAATTCACAAATTATTAAGCTGTTAACTTTTTTAATGTGGCTTACACTCCCTCTGAGTAAAAAAAAAACCAATATCCCGGAATAATTCATTTACTCAAAAATTTGTGGATTAGTGCTTATTGGAGATGTGAACCGTTCCAAACGATTCAGTTCGATTTGGTGAACTGGTTCAAGAAGATCCGGTTACATCGAGTGATTCGTTCGCGAACCGGATATCACAAACTGCTTCGTTTTGAACTCTCTCTCACAACAGACACAGAAGAGAAGACAATGCTGAATAAAGTCGTCGTTTTTGTTATTTTTGGACCAAAATGTATTTTCGATGTTTCAACAAATTCAAACTGACCCTCTGATGTCACATGGACTACTTTGATGATGTTTTTCTTACCTTTCTGGACATGGACAGTATACACAAAGCTTCAATGGAGGGACAGAAAGCTCTTGGACTAAATCTAAAATATGTTAAACTGTGTTACGAAGATGAACGGAGGTCTTACGGGTTGGAACGACATGAGGGTGAGTCATTAATGACATACTTTTCCTTTTTGGTGAATTAACCCTTTAAACTCAAAATACTACGGAAATTTCAGAACGTTGAGATAAATCACTGAATTGTGAGAATTTTTTTTTTTTCTTTTTTTTTCAAAATTTTTCTGATTCGATTCTGACTGTTTTCTAAGAATTGCAAGAACCGAAGTCTGAGTAGTGAGATAAAAAGCCACAATTCCCTTTTTTTATTTTTTATCCCATAGCAGAAACAGGCTTCCATACTGTTTTTACATTTAGTTTTTTTAATCTGTATTATCATTATCCTTGGTGTAAACGGGTCTTAACTTCTTTATTCTTTAAGCATTGAAAACCTAATTAGTTTTTTCTTTGTCTCTTCCCAGATAACGCAGTTAGACCCAGCATGGAGTCTTGTGGAGGCTAAACTCTTCCCTCAGGAGACCCTGTTCCTGGAGGCCAAAGAGTAGGACTGATACGAGATGTCCTGAGGCGAACAAGAAGGATAAAAGAACATTTAGCATGATGTCCACAGCAATCACAACACACACACACACACACACACACACAACCTTCACACATTATCACACAGTGCATTGTATATGAATGCTGAGTGTACATTTTTTGCACACGGAGGCCTTTACAAGCACATGAATAAATGATCACTCTCCTCACATAACTGCAGTGTAATGTTTTTTCCACCCAAAATGTAAGGTAACTGAATAATAATAATAAAAATATAATAACATGCAGAGGTGTGAAAGTCTAAAACAGCCAGCCTCACAGACAAGGACTTCTCACTGCGGCTGCTTTTTAGACATGTTTTGTTTGAAATGAGACAAAAAATATCAATAGAAAAAAAAGACAACTAAATAAAGTCAAACAAAGAGACATTTCCTGGAGAACACAGGACCATTTCTTTTTCTCAAGGTTCTGAGATTCCCTGATTCACAGCTTGGCCCTGGAAAGCCCATCATCCCAGCTTATTCTTATGAACCAAATTGATGATACTTAGTTTTAATCCCAATTGCTTATGTTTATTTTTCTCCATCCTCCCCTTTTTTAAAGTTTAATGCTGTATTGGATAAAGATTGATATACATTATATAAAGAATATATAAACATGCATGTGTCTTGCCACTCAAAATTATTTTTATTTTCATGTGTGGGACTATATAATCGAGACCTCAGCATTTTTAATACATGACTGCTAAGGTAAA
>NW_020525307.1:0-41039 GCF_003368295.1 Carassius auratus
GTTCTTCAAACCCAATTTCCAAATGTTATCATTTGACCCTCAGCAGATCACTGCCGTATTTTAGGCCCATGAATGGTGATATTTGTTAGGAGAGGGATTGAGCTACGCTTACTGCAGTGTCATAAACCATGTGCAAACACTGCAACAGCTGGGAAAGGACCCCTCCCTCTTGTTCCTGCAGTGTTACACATACAAAACACACAATCTTCCCTCTCCCTCCCAGTCTCTGTCTTTCCTGATGTGTGGCTTAAAGCTAAGCCGATGTCAGTGTATGTACAGGGACATCTGGGAAGATGACCATGCAGTTCAGCTGCAGCTAGTGTCTCTCTCTCTCTCTCTCTCTCTCTCTCCTCGTTTGACCTTCCTCAGTTTCTCACATCGATCCCCTGCAGTCCTTTTCAGGTTCTCGGTTTCAGTTGAAATCTTCAGGTTCTTGTGCTCAGGTCTCCGTCTCTCTCCTGTTCTTTTTTTAAACTGTCCTTTATCTGCGTTAAAGAAGAAAAGCTTTGGTGTTGCTGCGCTTTGACCACTAGTGCTATGTGGCACATGCCCAGGCCATGTGACTAAGGGCTTTGGCCATGTGAGAACTTCTGCTTTGGCCTGACAGCAGAGCGCAAGAGGATGAACAATAACACACACACACACACACACACACCAAATGTAATACAACAAGACAGTTTTGTTCTCGCACTGAGCATCCACAAGGCATGTTGGTCACAGAGCAACAAAGCTTTTCTAGTTTTCATCGAATTATATGCTTTATTATATGAATCATATATATTTTTTATTTACTTCGAGTTTGGAATGCTTTTCACAGACTGTGATGATGCATTTCCACAAGTATTAACATTGTAAATCTAGCAAATATATAATTTTTATTGTACATTTATAACACTATACTTTTCTGTTTTCGTACCTTGGCATTAAATTGCATTGCAAAACGAGTTAAAGCTGCTGTGCAAGTGTTTCTAATACAAAAGCTGAGGGAGTGATGGCAAATTTGCAATCATTTACCCTTTAGTTTGACCATCATTGGAAAGTCATAGAAACAGTATTGTGGATCACAAAAATGAATGTTTATTTTAGTTTTAGTTTCTGTTCATCATTATAGAATTTGACGACTTCTGCTTCTGAGAAACCTAGAAATGTGAAAACGGTCAATTTGACACAAAATAAAAACGATGCTGTGAGGATGTGGTTGCAGTGTTGTGCATCTCTTTCAGCTCACGAATCTTTGAAAATACGTATTTCCATGTTTGGTTTCTGATAATCAGATGCGATTTAATACCTTCAAAGCCTCATTTGTGTGTTAAATCAAACACGGCATCTCCTCTGATTAAATGTATTGACAGATCCAATAGCATCAGACTCTCTGTAACGTGGCTGAACTCATACAATAAAGAGCAAATCAGATAATTCAATCAGAAACTATACAGAACAGCATTGATGCGACTCGTGGCCATAAAATATCAATCTGGAACTTGGATGGGTCAGTCAATAACTCTGAAGGAAGGTCAGCATAGTATTTATTGACCACTGATTCACTCCCTGTGTCTTGTTGAGAGCATGCAACCTCTGTTAAACTAAATTAATGCACCTCACTGTGCTGCCAATTTGATATTTAATGTTTGCATGTGATTTTCTGTTTCCCATTGGTTGCAAAAATGAATGCTTCTTTAATTGTTTACTTACGTGCAACACAAATAAATAGCTGCAGTTACAGAGGCTTATAATACCAATCGCTCATTGTCCCTGTGGATGTGCTGTTGAATGTGAGCACTCATTTCCTGTAGAAGCTCTAATCAATGGAGACAGGCCATTTTCCTATTCTTTACACCTGAGTGAGTTTCTCAGACTTCGGGCTTGAAGCTAACACAGCAGTATTGTACACCTAACTCCACTTTAACCCTGGCCAAAGTCTTAAACCCTGCCAAGAGAGCATGTTGAGTCGAAGGCAGATGAGACAGCATACCGAAAAAGCAATAATGCATCTGTCTGTGTGAATGTTTTAAGAAAGTGAAAAGGAAAGTGAGAGGTATGTTGCACTCTTTCAACCGGCCTCTGTACGTGCTGATGTTGTCTAATTTCATTCAAGTGGAACTCAATGATTTCTCAGAGTGTTCTCAAAGCCACACACCTAAGCCTGAGGCTCCCAAACTGGTTTGCGTTCCTACATTTTTCCAGTCTTGCTACGACTAGAGTGTGCTTGTGGCCTCCTTTTATTGCTTTAGGAAGAAATGCAGAGAGAGAGAGAGAGAGAGAGAAAGACGAAAAATGAGATTGATGCATACTCATCAAGTTTTTGGATTGAACTGTAACATGCACGTAATATTGCACCTGCGCATGATTGTAAAAAAAAAACTTTCAATTGCAAACTAGAATATACACACTGTTGCATTCCCCAAAAACCGTAAAGTGAACAGATCTGAAGCAGTTTTTTCTCAGCGTGACAAACATTTTAATAATCTGAAGAAAAAGTTCTTTGGATGTTAAAGGATCTTCATGGAACCATCAATGCCAATAAAGACACTTTAAATCATTCTTAAACATACACGCTTAAAAATAAAGGTTATTTTCTAGCATGAATGGCTCCATGAAGAACCTTTAACATTGTTCCACTTGTACAAAAAAAATCTTTATATTGTGATTTTGGAAACATAATTATTAAAATTATTATTTTATTTTATGAACTGTCCCATGAAAGGTTCTTTGGGGAACCCAGAATGGTTCTTCTATTGAATCACTGCTAAACCCTCCTTTTGAATTCTTTATTTTTATAAGATTGCATGCAGGAAATATGGCGACATTTTCTCTGAACTAATTTTTTTTGTTAGAAAAACACATTGTATACTGTTTGTGTAATTATGTTTTATATTATAATGTTGGTTATTCCTCAGCTATTGGTGAATACATGCACACATTTTTCTTAGCCGACTAAAGGAGCATGAGCCAGACGGTGTGTGCTGTATTATGAGGGTTGGGTGTGTGAACAGAACAGAAATAGCACTGCTCTCTGCTTTGGTCTGCAGATTACACCTGCAGGAGCTCTCGCGCTATGAGAGAACTGATCACACACACACACACACACACACACACACTAATGGACTGCATACAGTGCAGAATTATGGCACATATATGTCCATGCAGATTTATGGCTGCAAACACAAACAGAAGTAAATCAAGATGCTGTAAACCAGGATAAAGTCTGGACTTAGATGTAAGTCTGCATGAGACAACATGTGTTTGTGTATAATCTACTGTGTTCAAGTGGTCGGCTTGGTCAAAGGTCTCGTCCTGATCTTGTCAAGAAGAACTGGTTTTGATTTGTTTCGGTCTGGCTTGCAATTTTAAATGCAAGTGGTGGTGAGTTCTGGATAATGCATGCACGAAATTAAAGCAAATAAACGTACGATCTCAAATAGCTTGTGTAGTTTTGAACATTTGACCCTCAGATCTGAGAACAGAGGGATTTCAGCAGCTGTCCGCTTTATCTCCAAACCACCTTCATTATTCATCAGACTTTCCTGATCACTTATTCATGGCCCACGTAGATCCTGGAAGCTTTAGTTTCTCTCTCTTAAAGGCTTTTTTGATTTACAACATGTGTGCTTTTCTAGTCCTCCGTGTGTTTCACTTAACAAAAGCTGCTTTGCTGTGTCAGGATGATTGTGTTCTTTACAGAAGGGCATGTGGGATCTTGTGTTTTGAAGTTAAACGGTAAATATTGGAGTGCAGGTGACAATGTTAAAACCTGCTTTTATTAAAATATTGTCAAAGTGCAAATTATGCATCCAGGAAAATGTTAATTTGTGTAATAATATATCTTACCGTGTTAACATTATTAAGAATGATAAATATGAATATAACTAACCAAATCAGAATTTTTCTCTTTTTCCAAAAACGCTAACACAACACATATACTGTATGCATTTGCTATCATATATATATATATATATATATATATATATATATATATATATATATATATATATTCTTATAACTGAAGGACAGAGGATAAGAACCAAGTAAATACTTAAGCTAGATAAAATTATAAATTTTTTATTGTCATGAACCTGGTCCGCTTCCTTTGACTTTAGTGCCGTTGAATATTGCTTCAGTATATTGTGTATTAATGATATCGATGTTTTATATGTAGCATGAATTAACACTGAGGTCTAGGATTGTGTCATTATTGCAGTGATATTAAACAGTGATTGTATTGCATGTTTTACAATAATTCTTTAAACCCTAACTGATGCAATTTGTAGCTTTTCATTTCTGAAACAACCATGTTGTAAAACATAATGATGTCTGTATTTCAGGATGGCAATGTCAAGATTCAATGGGTACAAATTGTGAAATAGAAGTTCTGTGAGGATGCTGAATCATTTTCATGGATGGTTAACACTACTGAAAGACAAAAATGTGTGCAACTCTTGATGGAAATACGTGTTGAGGTGTTGCATTATTTTGTCGAAACAATGCCACAATGAATGCTATGAAATACAAGAAAGAGTGTGCAGCGGTACTCTGAATGGGGTTTAGGTCAGGACTCTGTGGTGGCCGATCTCTCACAATCTGAGCCTGATGAATCTTGCCATTGTCATCCTGGAATATGAACATCTTCTGTGCATCTTCTGACATGTTGCATGCTGCATCAGTTAGGGTTCAAAAACATAGTTGCAAAAATGTATAAAATACCTGATTAAATACTGATTTGCAATAATGACAATGTTAAAATCGAGTGTATATTAATATACAAGAGTTAGACACAATAATGTGGACACCTTGAAATAGGCAATATTCTTTATGAAAGTGTTTTATTAGAATTTACCTTCAATACAGCCTACAGACTTTACGAATGGATGAATATGACTTTGAAATAGTCTTCATTTAAATGTTGTCTATCAGAACATCTGCCAGTTGCTTCAGAGATATTAAAGGAGGAAATCCGCTTCTCACGCTTCTCTCTAAAACAACCCACAGTGGGTTGATAAGATTCAGGTGGTTTTTCTGATGCTGTCCAGGTTTTATAATCATGACACCATCTCTTTTTTTTTGCATTAATTTCTGTGATTAAAGTATGAGCAATTGTAGCTCTGTCATGGAAGTTAAGTTTGGTTGGTTTTGGTGGAAACGGGGCCAGGTTAATATTTGCTGCAGTACTTCTGTGTTGTTTGGACACAGTTCTTCTCCATTCTTTGGAAAATTAATGTGTCTATGCTTTATATTATTAACAGTCATAATCATAAAGACAGATATGATATTAAGATATTAAACCGGCTCCATGATTCGCCCTTTTTGAAAGTATAATAAGTCACTCATTTGACAGGGTGCTTTTCTAAACACTGCTAAACACGACTTATATGACACTGATACACCAACTAGAGAATAGACAACTGAAAGAAAAGTAAAAAATAATCACAACGTTGTTGTTGTTTTTTTCATGTAGCGTGTTTTCATTGTAGTTGATAATGGGTGTTCATATTTTTTTGACCAACCCTGTATTCATTTTATTATGTATTGCGCAGTATAAATTTAGATATTAATAATATTATAGAATTTTAAAGCATATGTTAAAAAAAAAAAGATTAACAGTGGCAGAATAATTGTATTTTGTCATTTTCCTTCATTTAACTTCAATTTTTTAAGAGTTGTTGACACATGTGTGTGTGTGTGCGTGTGTGTGTGTATGTGTGTGTGTGTGTATGTGTATGTGTGTGTGTGTGTAAATCATGATAAGAAACAATGAGTCATCTTTGAATCACTGTTAAAAAATGCAACACAAAGGCTGTTTTTACTCTGTATTGTGAGTATGTTTTTTAATTGTCTCTCTGGCACACTCTTGTTTAGAGATGTTAACCCCTGTGAGTGTAAAAAAAACAACAACAACAACAACGTCTGAGCAATGCCAAAAACATGTGTGTTGAGGATAAATTGCCCCTGTTGGCAATTTTCTGTGAGGAATATCAGCAGGGAAAGCATATAATCAATAGACAGTCATGCAGAGGCATGTAGGCTGCAGGCCAGTATCATTAAAACCTCAACAACTTTACTACAGTTTCTACTGATTCAGCTGAACAACATACACTGATGTTTTCTGAGCTTCTGCTTTTCTGCCTGAGATTATTTTAAGTTATGTAAAAAAAAATAAAAAAATAAAAATAAAAAAAACTGGTGCAAAAGACTGCATCACCTATGAAACACAATTTTGTCCAAAACTTCAGTACAAACACACGATAATCTGTATAGTTTTTATACATAGATCTGAAGCCCAGGGTTACATTATTCTACTGAATTTGGAATAGCATACTACTTTTACTGTTTCTGCCACATAAAGAGACATAAATATTAAGAATAATATGCTATTTTAAATTCAGCATGAGAATTAAGGTTTAAAATTAGTAAAACAGCATCCTCTAGTGGTACACAAGATTATTACAATGGGGATGGTTTTTCAGAAAAAAAAAAAAGCTACAGGGACAACAAGGGCTAAAAATGTACTGAGAAAAAAGTATACATATATATATCAGGCAGAAAAGCAGAAGCTCAGAAAACATCAGTGTGTTTTATAATTGTTTTACTAATATAAATGAACAGGTAATGGTGCATCATTTTTAAAGTGGTTAAAATCAAAATGTTTTAATAATCTTTTGTTATACTTTAAAGTAAACTTATTTTAAGTGTTAACCAACATTCTAAAGCACATGTAAATTATTTCATCATGTATTTGAGATTACATTTAAAGTTAATTTATTTTAAATGTACTAAACCTCAACTCAATCATTACACAGTTGTAATTAAGAATATATTCAAGTACATGAGATATCAATAGAAATTAATTAAGTATATTTTAGTTTATGATAAATACTTGTCACTATGCTTTAACCATATTTCAAAGACAATAGAGAAATTATGAAATTACATTCAAAGTTCTTCCTTTACTAAACTGGGTCAAAAAAGCTCATCAGATAACTGCAAATAATTGCATTTAATATAAATTTGAACTATAATACATTTTGATTTAACTGTACATGCACATTAACTGTTCAACTGTAACTAAACATGACGTTAAGCTTCCAGAAACATTATATTCAGTTCATGCTTAAAAGTAAGCTTATAGTTTCAAAAGGAAATATTGCTCCGTTATCTCAGTAGTGACACTGAAACCACATTATCATTGTTTAAGTCTCTGTTTGTTAAGAAAGCTGGAGAAATGAGCTGAAGCATGCAGAAAAGTGCAGTCTGAATGATTGTACGATTGTGTATGTGTGTTTCGTTTTGTGCGATCATGTGTGTGAACGTAGAGGATTGTGTTGCTGTTGATGCCAATAAATGTGTGTTTGCACAATAATGACCTCATCATCTTCTGTAGCGCTTCCCAGTGCCACACGGACCTCGCAGGAGGCATACAATGGCCCGTCCATAATGTACCGCTGTAGACCTAATCCAGACTGCTGGCAGGCCACTCACATGCTGACTTGTTTCCATGCAATTTGAGTTAACCAAGAAATGAGGTAACGGCATTGCTAATGGGGGTAAATGATTGTGACTGGGCTTGCCTAGAAGGTTTTGACTGTAGATTATTCATAAGGAGACAAAAGCAGGCTTGGAGAGAGCACTGGACATTGGGCACGTCTCTGTTTCGGGTCCCTAACTGGCCTGTAGGGCCACACAGGGCATTGTTAACCACAACCCACTGTCTGTGTGTGGACGTCAAGTCCTTGGCACTTTCATTTGAGTTCCTGTCCAAAGTTCTAGCACCGCGGGTGACGCCAGCCTTGCCTCGGAGGTGCTCATCTACACTCGTTGTGAAAAATTGTACTGGGATGTGTACATAACATTAAGGATTGACTTTGTTGTGTTGTGTTGGCTCCAGCATAACTGGAAAACAATGCATGAATGTATGTTTCATACAAAAAAAATATGTTTTGTTTAATGTTTATGTATCAAGGAGTCTTCAGCCTATTCAGATGCATATCCATTATGTTTGGGTGCATCTCCTGAATTTTAGCAAAAATAAATAAAAATAGAATAAATAAAATAATAACAATAAAAAAATGTTTTCATATCAAGATCAGTTTTTTTGTATGTATGCATGCAAAATGTATTATAAACATCCACTTAAGTGAAAGAATGAATGAAGAAAAGTGTTTTCATATTACCATGAGATACATACAGTATATGCCAAATATTTAAACAAATCTAGCATCCACAGTAAATGAATGAATTGAGACTACATGATGGTTTCAAACTGATTTTCAGTCAAATAAAATAAAATCAGGATGGGTTTAACCTGATTTTCTAAATAAATAAATAAATAAATAAAACCACACTGACAAAATAATCATAATGTGCATATCACATACTGTATCATATTGAAAGCAGCAACTGTGAGCACAAATATTTCAAATGTTAAAATGTTAATAAGAATTAATATATGATAATTTTATAATAAAAATGAATCAGAGCTTGTGTGAACTCAACACAGATGAAATATAGAAAGAGTGCGATCGTGATGAGAGAGATTTTGATTTGTCCTTTTATTTTATTTGAATGGTTATCTCACATTAATGTATCAGTGCTTCAAAGCAGTCACAAAAAGCCAAGGAACTATTGTTATCATATTTGGTGGCAAACAATACAGACATGCGTTTGGCTACTAATAAATGTTTAGTCTGACAGTAAGCGTTTTTTGAGGTGAGTGCTGACCGTGTCACCGGACCGTTTTGGGGAAGCACGTCCTGTACAGTAAAGTGTCCCTGGATCCAGCACTTCTCTCTAATGCAGCCTGACAGCATGAGAGCAGGGCTTGTGCGTCCTGTGCCGAACTTTCTAATTGCCACAGCGACAGAAGGGGCAGCACAGAGCGCGTCTGTGTTCCCAGCAGGTCAGGCGTGCTGGAGACGCTCAGTCGAAGACAGATTCATCACTCAGGTGGTGCAGACTAGGCCTAGGCCACACATAGAGCACAGCATTCATCAGCTCGAGCCTATTGGGGAGGAGGAGACCCCAAGTGACTGTGTCTGTAAGCGAAAGCCAGATTTTTGAGTGTCCTGAGGTTGCACATGTATTCAGTGAGTGTGTTTGACACTTTCTTCACTGCTTAAGGTGGTGAGAGTGTTATGTTGTCAGAGGCACGTGCCCACTCTGAGCGGATCATTTGAATCAGTGAGTTGTTTAGTGGGGACTCGCTCTGACCGGATCATTTGAATCAGTGAGTCGTTTAGTGGAGACTCGCTCTGACCGGATCATTTGAATCAGTGAGTCGTTTAGTGGAGACTCGCTCTGACCGGATCATTTGAATCAGTGAGTCGTTTAGTGGAGACTCGATCTGACCGGATCATTTGAATCAGTGAGTCGTTTAGTGGAGACTCGCTCTGACCGGATCATTTGAATCAGTGAGTCGTTTAGTGGAGACTCGCTCTGGCCGGATCATTTGAATCAGTGAGTTGTTTACTGGAGACTCGCTGTGGCCGGATCATCTGAATCAGTGAGTTGTTTACTGGAGACTCACTCTGACAGGATCATTTGAATCAGTGAGTTGTTTAGTGGAGACTCACTCTGACCAGATCATCTGAATCAGTGAGTCGTTTAGTGGAGACTAGCTGTGGCCGGATCATTTGAATCAGTGAGTTTTTTAGTGGAGACTCGCTCTGACCGGATCATCTGAATCGGTGAGTTGTTGGCTGAAGACTCACTCTGACCGGATCATCTGAATCAGTGAGTTGTTGGCTGAAGACTCACTCTGACCGGATCATCTGAATCAGTGAGTTGTTGGCTGAAGACTCATTCTGACCGGATCATCTGAATCAGTGAGTTGTTTAGTGGAGACTCGGTCTGACCGGATCATCTGAATCAGTGAGTTGTTTAGTGGAGACTCGCTCTGACCGGATCATCTGAATCAGTGAGTTGTTGGCTGAAGACTCGCTCTGACCGGATCATCTGAATCAGTGAGTTGTTTAGTGGAGACTCGCTCTGACCGGATCATCTGAATCAGTGAGTTGTTTAGTGGAGACTCGCTCTGACCGGATCATCTGAATCAGTGAGTTGTTTAGTGGAGACTCGCTCTGACCGGATCATCTGAATCAGTGAGTTGTTTAGTGGAGACTCGCTCTGACCGGATCATCTGAATCAGTGAGTTGTTTAGTGGAGACTCGCTCTGACCGGATCATCTGAATCAGTGAGTTGTTTAGTGGAGACTCGCTCTGACCGGATCATCTGAATCAGTGAGTTGTTTAGTGGAGACTCGCTCTGACCGGATCATCTGAATCAGTGAGTTGTTTAGTGGAGACTCGCTCTGACCGGATCATCTGAATCAGTGAGTTGTTTAGTGGAGACTCGCTCTGACCGGATCATCTGAATCAGTGAGTTGTTTAGTGGAGACTCGCTCTGACCGGATCATCTGAATCAGTGAGTTGTTTAGTGGAGACTCGCTCTGACCGGATCATCTGAATCAGTGAGTTGTTTAGTGGAGACTCGCTCTGACCGGATCATCTGAATCAGTGAGTTGATGACTCAAGAACAGCTCTAATCTGCTCAATCCAATTTGCCAAATAATTTTTCAGCGTGGTTTGCAAGGTTCATTGAAAAGAATCAGCTCATTCGTGAATCGAATCATCTAAAAAAAATGAGGAAAAACATGTTTTCAAGAAATGTAGTGGAGTCTCTCAAAATAACAATACTCTGATAAAGTAGAGATACTTATATAAGTACTATAAAAAAATGCTTTGTTACTGTCCACCAGATACAGTGTATATTTATTGTATATTTTAGTGTCTGAATCTAAAATCTATAATCTAAATAAACTCTAGTAAAGGTTATTTCAAGATATAAACTACTACGATGCACTGGCTATCCATCCTGAAACCTGCTTCATAACCACTATATGTAACTATTCCATCTTATAATCATGTAAAGATCTATGTTCACAAAGAACAGAGCTCTTGGTCCATGGCAGAAGGTGTCCTCCAAATCCTCCAAGTTATGAAATCCTCGGGCTCTGCCAAGGTGTAAAAACTATTCTGCTGACAGACTGACAACGCATTCCTGTGGCCTGAGCTGTGTGCCACCCCAGTGTTTGGAGGAGAAGCTTGCGTTTTTGCACATATATGCCTGATTTCTGTGAGTGGCCATTGAACACGTACACCTACTTTAGGGCCGTTTTGCTTCCAGAGGCAGAGCGCAGACTTCACTACAGTGAGCAGAGACTCAGGCTCAGCTATGTGAAATATGCCCAGCAGGGACAGGGATTGATTGCTGCAGGCTGAAGGGTGTTGGATCCTCACCTTCCCTCCATACACAACATTCTCCACAGCCAGGCGAGTGAAATGCCATTCTGACAGCACGATCCAACTATGTCATAAACATTGATAAATATATAATTACAGCACTAAGTGTATGCAGGGGAAAGGTGCATAATAAAGGTTCATAAAGGTTTATAAAAAAACACAATTATATGATATCTTATATGTGATATTATATCCATGTAAAGCCTGACATTATCTATTTTTACAAAAAGAAATCTATTTTTTAAAGACCAAAAAAAAAAAAAAAAAAAAGCTTGCATATATGTTTTTGTTGAATATAGTTGAGGAAGAAAAATCTATGCAACTATGAGCAAAAAATAATAATATATTACATTTGGCCAAAAAAAAAAAAAAAATGAAATCTTGATAGCTTGCAATATAAATCAGTGAGATCTTTATAATCAAAATGCATATACAAATAAATAAAAAAATACTACATAAAATGCATATAAGTACATCAGTTCTTTATCTCTTAATAATGTCTTAGTTAGACATTTGAATGTTCAGTTTTATGATCAAAGGTCTGTAATTGAATTGTGGAGGCAAATAATGCAATGTAATACAATGATGATGAGACATGAACAAATTAATGTTAGCCAAAAGCCTGCTAAGCATATTTGATACTCAGATTTTAACATGATTTAAAAAAATAATAATAATAATCAAGTGAACCCAAGTTGTTTCAATTCAGTAAGTCTTCATCTTGACATATTACAAATAATATAAAAGTTATTTTTAGATTTAAAAATCTGTATATACTGTATTTGACATTTTTATAATTGTACTAAAATGACTTTTACTTGCTAAAAAGACTAAAGTATCAGACGACATGCAGAAGGCATGTAGTATATCATGTGCAACATGTTTTTCAGCAGAATATTGATGGTTGATGATTTAGAGGCATTAGAAATGTGCATAATAAATATGATACAGTATAGGCCTCATAGGGCTAATATTTAATATATATTTTTGACATATTTCACTGATCATGTTACCAAAAAAGTGTCAAGATACAAAAAGATGATGATTATAAACAAAAAGTAATAAATTGCTAAAAAGACTTCAGTATAAGAAATCAGTATACATTAAAATCACTTTTATTAACCTCAACAAAATCAAAAATCTAACAAAATCAGCTTAGCTGATTGCATTCAAGCACAGTTTTTGCTATTCTCTTGAGGGTCTCTGTGGTTTTCTGGTTGATTCAGTAATCAAGTGATCAAGCAGGCCCTAATTAGTTCCTCTCTCCTCTGTTTGTGAGATCATGGCATTTTATGTGAGAACAGAAAATGGGTATAATTAGGTGACAACAGGGCAGAGCGCAGTATAAGCACATACTCTCCGCCTACGACAAACCCATTGTACAAAACAGTCTGGAAAAAAATGACAATACACAAATGACCAAGCAAAAAAAGAGGACTCGAAGTGTCCTCATTTGATAATGATTTCCCATGTGTTAAAAACCTTGGGCTGGAGAATGGGGTTTTTGTGCAAAGGCACAAAGCAAGTGCATGGACCGATGAAGGAAGTTGGAAAGGGAGAGAGAGCGAGTTGTGGTAAACCTCACTGTTTGGTGTAAGAGAGCATGGGAAATGCGTGGGACCAGACACGGCCCTGGTAAGTGGTTCTGGCCTGTCACTTTGGGGTTCGTCCAAATCTAACACAGAATGGGAACCAAAGTCCAGCAGAGCGCCTGACCGGCCACTCATCTTCTCCACTAGCCCAAAGCAAAAACACTCCTTGACATTTATACTTTTCATCCATAACTCATATGCATTAACGTTTCCCAAAAATGCATGTCTTCCTGTGTGCTTCCTGTATCCCCGCCCTGCGTGAGGAAGCACAACCCAACACCGTCGACAATAAAAGCCTTCCCTCAGGCTGAGGAAGCTCTCTGACATAATGATTGCTAACAGCTCAAGGCAAACCCTGACCAAAGTCATTATTAAGATGTATTTACTTTTTAACTTGAAGATGGCGATGGGGCGACAGCTAAAAAAAAATGCCGGGAGCAATGCACTTTTTTTTTACTTCAAAAAGGGGCAAGACAGGCACTGACAGGTTTGAAACACCTGGAAAACTGATCTTGATTAGAAAGAAATGCACAAGTCACTAAAAGTTAATTTAATATAGGCGTACCTTTCATAGTTTAAACATCATCCAGTATAAGGATATCACTAAATGTGCATAAATATATATATATATATATTTATGCACATTTAGTGATGGACAAAGTGATGGTTTTAAGGAAGAGTGTGTGATGAGGGGAAATTGTTTAAAGGTTGCCACCAGGGGGCAAAATAATTTAATTTACATTGAACTAATTCATTTTAAGACCTTTTAATCTATAATGTAAATTTTCTATGATTTGCCAGATGCTCTGCCTTTTAAAAATACAAGGACGATACATTTTAACAGTACAGACGCACTGACCAATGAGCAAAACGTTTTACCTAACAGCAAGGTTCATCCAAAAACATGTCTTGTTTACTCTGAAAAGTAGAGCTGACCACCGAAACCGAGCCAGGAATTTTCCTCAAAAGAGTTTCACACAACATTAAATCAAAAAGAAACATTTCAGCACGTTCAGCATTGGGATTTAATGGCACCTTCAACACAATAAAAAAAAATACTTTATAGTACTAAACAAGGCTTTTCATTCACTGACTCCTCTAACTATTTCGAATTCCTATCATCACTTGAAATATTTTGTTATCCTGGATGATAATGACACATAAGATCACCGCCAGTAGCTATTGCTGCAGTGAATTATGGCAAGCCTTTAGCAAAACACGGAGTGCTTTCTGGAGTGGATGAGCAAAGTATAAATAGATCTCTCCGAGCACAACAACCGAATGCTTCATCAGAAATGTTTGGCATTACATCACTGCCTGTGTGAGAGAGACTCTGGAGTTATCCGACGCTCTCCGAGCCAGCTATTATGGTTTGTACTAATGTTCTGGTTTTAAAATCCAAACATTCTCAAAGTTGTTATTTGCTCTCCCTTTTTCCTTTCGCTCAGAAATACTGTCTCTCTTTCAGCAAAGTGCCTCTGTCTATGGCGAGGAGAGAGATTTCACAAGGCCTGCTACTGTGTTCGAGACACATGGGACTGTTTTGTGGCAGAAATCTGTGTAACGTTCCTCGTGTGCATGCGGCTGTACACATACTCACATGTTCACAAGAGTGATATTTATGGAAATATTACATCTCGTCTGGCTTTTGCATGATGGACTGGTGTTTAAAACCCTTTAATTCTACATCAACTCCCTCTATTTATTTTGTACAGTCGGGCTTGGTTGTTTTCATCTGTGTGATATGCATTGTTTTGTTTCAGCATGGTGAATCGGACTTCAAATAGAATGAGTTTTTCTTGTGCATGGTTTTGACATTTTAAAGCTGAGATTTGATGTCCTTGTTATCACATGCATGCACATGCCCAAACACTTGACACATCCATTAGACCTGCCATCATTTTGTTCTGTCCTAAAAACTAATAACACTGTGTTACCATCTTATAATTGCCACCGATGTCCTCATCTCTAACCGTACTTTAACACAAATATTCCTGGATGTAGAATGGAACAGCAAAGAACGCTGAATATAATTATTTTGATATTTCAAGCCATTCAAATGTAATCTAAAGTGAAATATAAAGGGCAGATGCCATGTTTAATTTTCACAAATGAAAATGTTGCTGTGAGGGATAGAAATAGTGTGCAATGCCTTCATTAGGTTAGATCTTAAAGGAAAATTTCACACAAAAATAAAAAGTTGTTGAAAAAGTTGAAAAGTTTGTTTTATCAGCTGTTTTGACTCTCATTGACGGCACCCATTCACTGCAGAGCATCCATTACTGATCAAGTGATGCAATGCTACATTTCTCCCAATCTGATGAAGAAACAAACTCATCTTGAGGCGCCTACATCTCAGCAAAACTATTGATCTATTCCTTTAAAGAAATAGTTCTCCCAAAACCATAATTTCTGTCATCATTTACTCACCCCTTTCATTCAAAACCTGCATAACTTTCTTTCTTTGCGCAGCACAAAAGAAGATATTTTAAGAAAAAAACATTTGGGATACCACTGACTTCCATTGTATGCACAAAAAGCACTTGAGATATATATATATTTTTTTAGAAAATCTACTTTTGTGTGGATGTTTTGAAAGAATGAAGTCATACAGGTTTGGAAAGTGGGTGACTAAATGATGACAGAATTTTAATTTTCGTTTCATGTTTTATGTTATCATCAAGTCATTTGAATAAAATATACTTCCCATTCACGAGTCTATATTGACAACTCAGCATGATCTGGAGTGCCAGCATGAAATCTGTTTAATACGTAACCTTAGAGCATCCTAAAACATGTTAAACACACGAAGCAAAAGGTGACAAGTGATTTCATTTCCGAGGTCTTCTCAATTCTACTCTGCTATTTTTAGGGCCAGATAAATATATGCTGGAATTTGCCTTCGCATGGCTCTCAACCGCATGCATGTGGGAAATCAAACCTTATTACAGCAATTCAGAGCTGCTGGAGAGAGAGAGAGAGAGAGAGGGGTTGGGGGCGTGCGACATTTGAGCTTTCATTCCACGCGTGAGGGATTCGACGCACACATTCCCAAGCGGCGGGAGATAAGGAGCGCCTGGATCCAGTGGCACGCCGCCGTGATGCCTGTTGAATGCCAGTCATTGCTAAAGCCCCAGGCCGAGCTCGGGTGTTTATGCACGGGTGACTGTGAAACCAGCAAGCATCCCGGTTAGCTCCATCCAAAACCATCCCGCCTGCGCACATCTGCATCTGTAGCCACTGAAAAGTTTGAAGCCTGTGTCTAATTACGTCGTTTTGGACTCGAAACATCACATCTAATTACAGCCGACGAGTCTTCAGCAGAAGAAGCCCCAATGAGAGACAGCTTTCCGTGAGCCGTGAGCTCCAGCGCTGTCGGTCCCCAGCACGAGTGGCTTGCGTGGGACGAGCAGCAGTTGTTTATGGTTTACTCTGTTCTCCTCAAAGCACATGTGTCACGCTCAATGGAAAAAGAGCAGATTCTGTAGCAACACACACACACACACACACAGACGAATGGACACTTGACTTGGCCAAATATAGCTGCAAACCTCAAAAAGCAAAGGCATGTAACTAATGGAACAGAAAATGGCTTTATCTGGCTATTTTGGGTCTTAATTATGTACTACATATTTAACTAATCAACTGAGAGGAAATAACCAAAGGTGTAAACTTAAGAGCTCATGGAAAAATATAAAGACGGGTTGTGAACTTTGTGGCACAGGACTTTATCCGTCAACTAATTTGACCATCAGTTGTTTTCCTGACCCGAATATAAACCACAAAAAATCCTTTGAAAAGTCCTATTCACATAAGCATTCGCTAATAGAGGAATGCTAAATTAGTTATTTTGCATAAAGTCCGGGCCGTTCTTTTTTTATTTCAGAGTGAAGGTGAATAGGGATGACACACAGCTATTGTATAATGTTTCTTTTCCAGTGAATGGAAAACACCAGTAACAATATTCATCTCCTTTTGTTGAATAGAAGAAAGACACAAGAGTGGAATACAAGGGATGAAATTATGGCACATTTTTCATTACTATTCCTCTAACAATCTAGCCATAAAACCATAAACGAATTCAACAAAGATCTAGTTCATTTGTTTCATATAAACATATCAGTCAAAAAACTTGAAATGACATATGCTAAGTTTAGCAGAACTACTGCATCATAAGCTTTCATCCGTATCTGTTTTATGGTAAAACTAAGCTGGAAAGCTGTGGTTTAATGGTGATATCAAAAGTTTCTTCAGCTATATCACACTTCACAGCAGTAGGGACCTGTCTGTCATTAAAATGTCTTCAAAAATCATTCTCATTCTGCAAAATAAAGCGAGATAAAAACCAAGCGTTCAACATGCATTCAACTGTACTCTTTAAATATGAATATATCTCATATTTAATTACCCAAAATGAACCAAATATTTTCCAAAACAATCTTCTTTTGTGTTCCGCAGAGGAAAGAAAGCCATACAGCTTTGGAACGACATGAGGGTGAGTAAATGAAGGCAGAATTTATGCTTTTTTTTTTTTATGTTCTATCACTTTAAAATTACGTCATCATTTAAACCACATGAGCATTTTACACTAACAATAAGTCTTGAGTAGTCAAAATTAAATTCCAAAGCTTGTCATTCTCAATTTGCTTCTGATTTGCAAAAACGCAGTGCAACTTCAACAGAACTCTGTAATATCGAAACAGTGTAATTTCAATTTGCTCGTCCAAATCATTACACAAAATGCAGGTATTTTAGGTAATTTTTTTTATTATTTTTGACACATTAAATGCAAGGCAAATTCCCTTTATTGTAACCCCAGACTCTGAAATAAACAACAGTGAAAAATGTAACCCACACTTATGGCTGATGTGGTATTTGTGAAGCATTTGCCAAATCTGTTTTCACGTTGGTCTCAAGTTAACACAGTTTTCCTGAATCATTCATCAGCACACAGCTCTTAATGAATATGAGTCTAAAACACTCAGTTAAGAGATATAGTCATTGAATTTGGCCTCCACGATTCATTCCTGAAGCTTCCAAATATAATGATGTCCATAATAAATCAACCACTGGTGAATTATCCCTAAAAGAACTGGCCCGTGCTATCACCATTCATTCGCTTCCAAGCAATACTGGCCAAGAGCTTCATTTTGAAGTTATCTCAGGTCGCATGCTGAAATGCTCTCTATACATTCCCCTGGAAAGCAAAGTACACCTCTAGACCACTAGTAACTTTTCTCATGAAATATATATACCCTTAGTCCAAGTGTGGAAAAGGGCACTGGGAGAAATATGAATATGCATACAGTGTGAATCCAAACATGCACACGTCCAGAAAATGTGTTGGCTCTTTGCAAAAAGTATAATACTAGCTGGCTGATAAAAAATATCAACCACAAGAGACTGAAGAAAACAGGCCCCAGTCTAATTGCATGCAAAATAAATATGAATTTGTTCCAAGGCTGTCATGACATTGGAACTAGCTCAGTAGCATACTTGTAGTCTGCTTAATTTATTGTCAACACTGACATTAGCGTCTAAAAAACGATATCATACAACAGCATAAACATTTGCATATTTACAAAACAGATCAGATCTGAGAAACCTTCTTGAATTAAAGGAACAGTTCACTCAAAAATTAAAAATGTGACGTCATGACATTATAAAACAAGCACCATCAATGTTTTGTGTTATTGACTTGTCGTCATATATAATTTGGGCTCTCTATACGCCTTATTTTGCAACATGGAAGTAAGCTTTTTTTCCGTGATTGTACGAGACTTTAGATTCATTGGCTGCTACAGGTAAATAACTAGAAGAAGTGCAGTAATCAGTAAAAGTATTACGCAACAATCTGTTTTATAATCACAACAATGCATTTAAATATGATAAAAAAAATAGCATTTTGCAATATCAAGCAGCATACTTTTTTTTTCTAAAAATAACTAACAGCAGTAAAAACAAAAACGTATGTTCAAGTTACAAATGAGGGTGACTAAATGCTGATAGAATTTAAAAAATTTGGGTCGAATTTGGTCACATGTGTTCAACCTTAGGCAATCAAAGATGTAGATGGGTGCCGTCAAAATAAGAGTCCTAACAGCTGATAAAAACATCACAATAACACAACCACTCCAGTCCATCAGTTAGTCTTGTTAAAAGCTTGTTTGTTTGTAAGAAACACATTCATCATTAATCATGTTTTCATTTTAAAGTACCAGTCCATAATAATGCTTCCTCCACACCTGTTGTCCTCTCAAATCAAAATCCAAAGATATATACATTTAGAATAATTTTGGATTGTATCAGATAAATAATATCATAACATGTTATGATGAAAATGTCAAAAGGTACAGGTACAAGCTACTATAGTCTTTTTTCAATCTTGTCAAATCTAATTTTTATAAATGCATCACAATATGTCTCACTATCTTGAATCCTGCTACAATTTCAGCAAACGGTTGCATATAAAGCGGTCTGTGTGATCGGTATATGGTGCCCATTTTGAAGTACCTGTAACCTTTCCCAGTGCACCCGCAGATTGCCAAAGCTGCTCTGGATGTGGGCTCGCGCCAGCACTGCAAACGGGACGGGCGCGCCGCCAGTGTTGTGTTTGGCCAGATGCATTGAGTGCTCTTGGGTTAGCAGAACACCCACTTTTTTAAAGAGCACTGGCAGACATCTGCCAGGGTTGTCACAGAGAGGGGTAATGATTTAGGGTCCCAAATTAGGCTTTACACTGTACTTCATTTGTTCCTCCATGTTTATAGGTCATTTGCAACCACCATTCCCACTTCTGCAGGATCTGTGCACCTCCTTATGAGACCAAGGACCTTCCTAGTCAAAACCATCACGTTCAGTGGAGAAACAGTGCTTTCGATGACCGTACACAGGCCATCTAATAAATGAACTGAGGTTCCTGAACCCAGAGTGATCTGTAGTTGATAGTCTTTAAATATGACTAACTTTTATTGTTTTGGACTGACATTTAAAGGGACAGTTCACCCAAAAATTTATAATTTACTCAACCTCATGGCATTTCCAAACCTGTAGAGCAATGAAGATATTTTTGAAGAATCTCTCGCACACATTGGTCTCATTTTCTAGTGCAAATATCTAAACATTATTAACTTAAGACAACTTTAGTTATGTCGAGATCGTGAGAAAATTAAGTCTTGATCAAGAGAAAAAACTTTCCTTATGTCGAAATTACAAGATTATTCAGTCTTGGACATGAGAAAGCAAGAGAGAAAAATATTAATAATCCATGGCCTCTTAGGACTTCCATAAATATGCAACTTTTAGGGATAAATAAGGTACAAATGTATACATTTTGGCATCTTTTGTGCATTTTTCCCTCCTTGTCCAATGTTTAAAATTCCCAGATGTTTGCACGTTCACTCACTCTGATAGGTGTAAAATCGTGGCATGGTTTCAGCTTAAGATGAAAGCATGCAAAACACGTCCGTCCTGATTAATTGAATGCTTTTTATATCTAACATAAAAAACATTTGGGATTAACACGCAGAAGTAGTACATTCTGTACTTCTAAAAGAACAAATGCTTAATTCCAGACTTCTGTAAAATTCTCACCAAAGTGAGGGATCCGTTTCTTGAGCTGATATGAAACTCAGGCTCTGATTTCCTCCTCAGCACTGGACAAAGTTCATTTTAGGGGAGATATTTTAATGAGTTCACACTGATCTGCATAAGCCAGCGGGATCGGGCTCTCTGAAGGGTTCTTGAGTTCCAGCGACTGTTTCTCAGTCTCCTCTTGAGGCGAATCATTAGATATTAAACGAATCCTCTGTGCTTTCAGCTCTTTTAAATTTCTAATGAAAATGAAACGTTGTAGCGCAGTGCACTTGCTGAAGAGATAAGGAGGAATGTACAAATGAACTAGCATGCTTCAAAACATTGTAAGAAGTCAATTTCAATTGTAAAGTTTTACCTTTTCCGTAACTCCCCAACCCTGCATGTAGATATTTTTAGTGTTTTTTTAACACAAGTGATATTGTAATCACTGTAAGGCAGAAGTATTACAGGTTGCAATGGTTAGAGAGTAATACAAGCAGTAGTTACAGCTCTAGCACAGGAAAAGATAAAGCTAGCAGTAGTGAAAACAAACACAGACCTTGTGGTAATAGCATTAGTAATGGTGGTAAAAGTAGAAGGAGTAGTATCAAAAGTAGTAGTTGTGGCTGTATAAATAGCAGCAGTAGTTGTTGTGGTTCTGGTGTTGTTAGTGGTCACAGGACTCAGGCCAGTGGTACCAGACCAATGTGGTGAACTGAAACACAGTACAAGAATTTGAGGCTTAAATGTGGGCGAGAGGCTAAAAAAAAAAAAAAGAAGGAATAATAAAGGATTTTAAAACCTTTTAATCTGTCTGAAAAGCGAGGTGTGTTCTGATTGGCCAGCTATCCAGTGCTTTGTGATCGGTTGAATGCCTCAAATGTGTGACGGAAATGTTACGCCCCTTAACATACTGTGATGCCATGTCCAAGGCAGAACACAGGCACGACAAGACAAAAACAATAAAACCCAACCAGTGGGGACATAATTACGGATTTTAATGATTTATGCTGTCTTTTTACATGTTGCATTACATCTCGCCGCGTAAACATATAACCAAGTCTGCATTTGTGATCAGAGAAACGAAAAACAACAAGCGCTACTCTACACTGAATCATCAGACATTGGCGAATTCGTTAAATATGTAAATGTACTTACAGACTGTGAGTCAGAACAGCCATCATTGTAGTCTATACTCTCCCAGGATCAGGAAACAGTGCTCCATAAAATGAGTTTTTGGGTTTGCAACTTTAGGAATCTTATCTATTCATTAACAGGTTGTAACAGAAAATTTGAAATCGCATCCAATGGCCCCTTTAACTACGAATTCTCCATAATCTCAGTAATTCTTTCATTTTAGTTTCACACTCCCCTTACCTCTGATCCTTGGATTTGGGGTAGTTGAGGTAATGAACGCTACCCAGAAAATGCCTGCTTTGTCCTCCACTTATCCACTCAGTCGAGTGCTAACATCTTGGTCTGGATTTGCAGACAGTATGTGGAGCTGAGCTCCTCTTTGCCACTATCTTCTGGCACGGACTCGCTTGTGACTGAACGTGAGCCATCGGAGCCGCACATAAGCTGATTTTTGGAGCCTTGGACCGGTCCTGTGGTTTGCAAAAGAAAGCCATTAATATCAACTTTGGTCTCATCGTAAAGTGAAAAATGTAGTCCGTCTATATATGCAAAAACCTGATGGAATGAAAAGACTCACCACAAAAGGATTACACTTGGCCTAACATCCTTAAATGCCATTCATGGAAAAACATTTTGACAGCGAAAACCAAATTCCACAAGGATTTGTTTTCTACTCCTCTCCATTGTCACTCCCAGGTTTTTAAACACTCTTTCATTACCCTGTAGTCGAGCCGCTGGAGAGCGCTGGAAGAAGCCACTGAGCTCGCAAAAGTAAGAACAAGACTTCATCCTGTCCTGGTACCAGTGCTTTAAATGGCCCAAAAGAGGTGCCGGTACTCTATTATAGCTCATCCCCTTAGGTAACAACAACTTTGAAGGGCTTTTATATACAGCAGTCAACAGACAACCTTAATAATAAATCATTTTATTAGTTTGTGGATTTGCTTGAGCTAGAAAGAACTACTGAACATGAATAAAATGTGCAAAAGGATTTTGAAAAAATACCCTTAGAAAGAGCTACTGCATTACTGCATTCAAACTTCCAAACTGACTCAAATGATTTGCGAACCAGCTCCGAACTCCCTAACTGACTCAAATGAATCACGCTCCGAACTACAGAACTCATTCAAATAATTTGCGGTCTCCAAACTGACTCAAATGATTCGCGAACCCCCTTTGAACTTCCGAACTGATTCAAATTATTCGCGTTCCCCAAACTGACTCAAATGATTCGCGAATCCGCTTTGAACTCCCGAACTGACTCAAATGATTCGCGTTCCCCAAACTGACTCAAATGATTCGCGAATCCGCTTTGAACTCCCTAACTGATTCAAATGATTCGCGTTCCCCAAACTGACTCAAATGATTCGCGAATCCGCTTTGAACTCCCGAACTGACTCAAATGATTCGCGTTCCCCAAACTGACTCAAATGATTCGCGAATCCGCTTTGAACTCCCGAACTGACTCAAATGATTCGCGTTCCCCAAACTGACTCAAATGATTCGCGAATCCGCTTTGAACTCCCGAACTGACTCAAATGATTCGCGTTCCTCAAATTGACTCAAATGATTCGCGAATCCGTTTTGAACTCCCGAACTGATTCAAATGATTCGCGTTCCCCAAACTGACTCAAATGATTCGCGAATCCGCTTTGAACTCCCGAACTGACTCAAATGAATCACGCTCCGAACTCCAGAACTGATTCAAATAATTTGCGGTCTCCAAACTGACTCAAATTATTCGCGAACCCCCTTTGAACTTCCGAACTGATTCAAATGATTCGCGTTCCCCAAACTGACTCAAATGATTCGCGAATCCGCTTTGAACTCCCGAACTGACTCAAATGATTCGCGTTCCCCAAACTGACTCAAATGATTCGCGAATCCGCTTTGAACTCCCGAACTGACTCAAATGATTCGCGTTCCTCAAACTGACTCAAATGATTCGCGAATCCGCTTTGAACTCCCGAACTGATTCAAATGATTCGCGTTCCCCAAACTGACTCAAATGATTCACGAATCCGCTTTGAACTCCCGAACTGACTCAAATGATTCGCGATCCCACTCCGAACTCCCGAACTGATTCAAATTATCATTTAGTAACATTTTGCTATATTGGTAATTTAGAAGAGTTTCTGTTTTTTGGGGGACTTATGGTGACAAGTGAGTTTAGTTTGAGAACAGTGTTACTAAACACTATTCTATGTTGCTGTAATAATTCAGTAATTGCTATACCAATCAAAGCATTTTGTTACCAATTAACATGTCAACATTTACTGAATTAACCAATTAAGTTTTTACTACTAAAATTATAAAAATCATCAAATTTGAGTCACTCAAATATTTCAAGTTAACATGAGTACAAAATAGAAATCTGACAGTTCTGCTTACTTTGAATTTAGATTTTTTTTTTTTTTTTAGTTCTGCATTCTTATTCAGGTTTACAGTGAAGTTTATTATTGTTTATGTCCTTTGCTGATTTATAATGATCAAACAATTCACTAGAATTGAGAATTTATTTAGACTTCTGACAAAGACTCTGTGTCAGAGTCTCAAGATCATTGCCTTGTGCCTTAGAGCACTTCCTTATATGTAACTAACTAAGTTTAGTGTGTTTAAGGTTTGACAGGTTATGGCCAGAATCCAGAATCCAGAATTTATGTGATCTCTTCAATCACCTGAACTCACATCCTTAGAAAGCTATAATGCTCCAAACCAATGTGCAAAAACACACATCTTTGGTCATGAGACCGTTAAATTAGGATTTACTGACCATTCAGCTGATTATATAGAGTTTGTTTTTATTTTGCCAGTCTCGATAAAATCCAGTTCTCTCCTCAAAATGAAATTAAATCATAAGTCAACACTCAAAAGTTGGCCAAAAGCCAGGTGTTCTTCTTTTAATGCAATTATGGCTTTGTGGTCTGTTGTTCCTACAATAGAGCTCAGTGAACAAAATGTTGCATTTTAGGGTGTTCTGAACAATTATTTAAAAATGGGGCTACCACATGTGCTGTGCAAAGGTTTAGGGTCAAGATTTTTTAATTTTTTTTTAAAGAAAGCATGTTTATTCGGCAAGGACATTAAATTGATCAAATGTGTTAGTAAATGCATGCATAATGGTACAACACATTTCTATTTAAAATAAATGCTGCTCTTTTCTTCCTAAAATAATTTCCACAAAAGGCGCATAGAAATGAATGTAAATCATGTTAGAAATGATTTCTGAAGATCATGTTACACTGATGACTGGAGTAATGATGCTGAAAATTCCCCTTTGATCACAGGAATAAATTACATTTTAAAATGTATTAAAAACAGAACATATATAACAATAATAGAAAATAATATTTAACAAATATTACTGTTATTTTTAGCAAATAAATACAGCCTCTGTGAGCATAACAGACTTTACGATAAAGTTAACATTAGATAATGGCATTAGTTAACATGATGTTAATTTTTACTAATGCATTATTAAAATCAATAGTTGAATCTGTTAATATTATTTAATAGACCTGAGGTAACGTGAGCAATGAATAAATAAATACAGTAACAAATGCAATAAATACAGTAACAAATGTATTGCTCATTGTTAGTTAATGTTAGCTAATGCATTAACTAATGGGACGTTATTGCAAGGTGTTACCCAGACAAATTTTAAGCACTTTTTTTTTTTTAACCTTAATGGAAATTGATTTTTTTTTTTAAATACCACAGTAATATATTCCACCAAACTCTGGTTGGCTGAGCTAAAAAACATACATTGTGCACATTTTCCAGTCTCACAGTAAAAAATAATTAATCCTAAAAATGTGAAAAGAGTGCATTGCTAGACTGAATGCTCTTCTTTATGTTTCAAAGTATAACAGTGACTCAATGGATTCCTGTCACAAGTCTCGCGCTCTACGGATGACTCAGAAATCATAAAATAAGAGCTTTTCTCCTGTGTCATAAGAAGCATTGACCAATGCCTTTCATTTCACTGCCTTTGGCTTGGCTGACTTTTCATATCAAAATACTTTACTCACTGGGATGGCTTGAAGAAGTGCTAAAGGCTAATTTCACATTAATGACTATGCAGTATAAGTCATTCTGAGTTGGCCTATTTGGACCAGAGATGTGAAGCTATGCTTGGCGAGCTCCTTTAAGATCCTGGCAGCCAGTGCACGTATATCTAGTGACTTACTCCCAAGCATTCCTGGAAAAGCAAGCCTGGTTTCGAAGAAGGAGGTGTCACACGTCTTTATTTAACAGAGTGAAAGGTGTCATGATCTCAGTGCTAACTCTGGTGACTCAGTGCTTTCGCTGAGAGAAACGCATACAAACAAACTCACCGTAGCATCTGTGAGCCTTTGGTTTATGAGTCTAGTGCCTCTCTGCAGCCTGAGAGGACTCTGTTGACACGACTGTTTCATAAGTCAATAAAATATCATACTGAATGACTGGGCTCTTGTATAACTTGAAAAGCCACATCTGTGGAGCGTTGATCTCTCGTATGAGAATTTGGGGAATGGGTTCAAATATTACGGGCTGCACAGACTCTTGTAACTTAGAAATCTGCCCTTTCTAATCAAACCCTCCGTTACTCAAACACAGCCGAGGTCTGAGAGTAGCCATGCTTCTCCTGGTTCAGATGTCTGGGTCTGGTTTTCGGGTGGGAAAGAAAATTACCTGAGCCAAAAATAAATAAATAAATAAATACACTGTGCATGAAGTATATTTAGGCATCATCAAAAATTAAAATGCATTAAAATTTACGTGTGCAGAGAGATGTTTTATGCACTAGCTTTCAAAAGTTTGGGATACATTTTTTAAAATTAAAAATAATATATAAAATGTTCTTACAAATGAGTTTCTTGTTCACCATGATTAAAAATTACTGTAAACAAACGGTAATACTGTGAAATATTATTACAAATTAAAATAACTGTTTGCTATTTGAATATACTTTTAAATTTTCTTTTACAATTAAAATGTTGCTGTATTTTCAGCATCATTACTCCAGTGTTTAGTGTCACATGATCTTCAGAAATAATTTTAATATGATGATTTACTGCTCAAGAAACAATTTTTATTAGTAAAATGTTGAAAACTGTTGTGCTGCTTAATAATTTTGTAAAAAGTTGCCTTTACCTAGTAATCTAGTCCAGTTTAATCAACCATATTAAATATTTCTTACTTTTATCAATGTTGAAAACAACTGTGCTGCTTAATATTTTGGTAGAAACTGTGATTCCTTATCCTGGATTGGGAGTAAAAACTTCTAACTTCAAAAAGTCGTTGCGGTCACTTTTGATCAGTTTAATGCATCTTTGCAGAATAATATATATATATATATTAATCTCTGCTTTCCTGGAATCACACATACTTTGGCTAATTTGATTATGTTAATTGTACACCTGATATTGGGTGTCTTATAAATCTTGTTTATGCATGTCAAAAAAAACAAAACACACATGTTAGTTAGTAATCAGCAAGAGCGGAACAGCAAACAACAAATACATAGCAGCTTAAAAACACCCTAATAAAACAAGTGTGCATGTATGCAAATCAAGTCTGATGACATCATATTTCCTCCAGCTAAAATGCAGTGCATTGAAACTTGTCCTATATCGAACTTTTAATTACACATTGACATCTGAACTTTAAACTAAGACCTTCATTAAGCCTTCAATTTCTTCCAGAATAAGTATGGATTCCGTCTGTATGGATACCGTGTCACTCATCATAAGCTCTTGATAGTGGAGCCAGATTGTTTGACAGTTTCGTCTGAGTGTTGCGTGCAGAGTTTTGAAGGTGTCCTGTCATCCGTGTTGTGTGGGGATTATTTGTTGCAGCAATTGTAAATGAATTAAACACTGGGAAAGCATCCAAGCTACGAAGGGAAGAGAGGAAAAACAGTGATAGCAAAATAAGAAGCAAGTCAGAAGACAATTATGGTCAAAACCAAGGCCTGTTCATCATCACATTGTCACACTGTCATCTCTGAGCCATGAATGTAGGAGCAGACATTATCTGGGATAAAACTAGTTCATTTAGATGCTATTTTCACACGTTAAAATAGGGTGGGGAAACCTGTTTAAAAAGCACTGGACATACTGTTCCTACTTTCATATGAAGAGTTCAGATGCAAAAGCCTCAAAGTGCCATCTGAAATTTTTCATCTAAAATTAGGACTTTTATCATTTGTTTCAGATGGCACTTAGAGGATTTTGCATATGCACTTTAATGAACTTAAACACTCTTGGCAAAGTGGCGCTGGATCATCGTGAATGAATAGAGCAATAAAACAAACAGCGCAAGCAATGCAGCGTAGTTCGATTTCAGAACGAATAACTCTTATGAACCGGTTCTTTTTACTGAATCAAAAACATGCAGCATAACCAGTCGAGTCCGGTTGCAGAATGAACGACTCTAGTGAGTTTAAATGCCCATTTAAAGTGAGATTTCTAAACCGAGCGGATTTTGAATGCAGCTTCCAAAAGACAATAATAATAATAATAATAATATTTTATTATATTTGATGCAATCACACCAGTGTGATCAGCTGCTAAATTCAAATCTGCGTTGTCTGTCTGGCGCTGAGACACAGACAGATGCTTTTGTACAGCGCTGTGTTATAAATAATCAAACACGAACCTGTTTGCTTATGAATGCAATGGTCAATCAGACACATGAGTCATCGCTGAAACACGCTGTTTTGTTCATTCTCTGGTGAATTCTCTCATCAGAATCAACAAAGTGCAGATGTGCATACAAGAATTTCATTTCACAGTGTAAACAGCTTCGGTGATTGAGAGTGAGTGTCTAAACTCCGGCTAGATGGAATGAAAATGTTCTTTGCTCGCTGTAAAATTAAAGTGTTATAAGTAGAAATAATAATCGAGGAGCAACATCAAGTCCTTTGAGTTTAAGAAAGACTGACAGTCTTTGGTGACTTCTTTTCTGAATCTCTTTAATGTGCTGATCAAAGGTAAGTATGTTGAAATCTGAAACTGTCACAGTGTCTGGGTTGTGTTCCCTGGGGTTCCACTAGGTGTCCTCCTTTCTCACGGTGTCTGTCACCAGATCACTTCCTGTTCCCTTATTTGGTCACCTTCCTCCTTGTTGTGTAATTGATTGTTCCCCACCTGTCTCCTGTTCCCTCATTATCCTTCTGTGTATTTATACCCGGTCTGTCTGAGTCTGTGTTACGGAGTCCTTGTTTAATGTCGAGTATTATTCATGTCCGTCAATTCTTGCCTTGCCTTGCCTTGCCTTGCCTTGCCTTGCCTTGCCTTGCCTTGCCTTGCCTTGCCTTGCTTTGTGTTCGTGTCTTGTTTATGTTGTTTGGATCTTCTGGTTTTGACCCCGCCTGGACTGTTTACCCCTTTGGATTATCCCTTAATAAATTACTTACCTGCAATTGGTTCCCTCTCTGTGTTTTCCATAACACCGATCGTGACAGAAACTGTCCACTATTTCAACTGTTTGATTGTGAATAACAATACAGTACTGGGGTGAAGAGGGACCGACTAGGTACTTAATTAATCTGATCTGGTACTTAAGTAAAGAGATGGGGTTTAATGTTAATAGATTACACTTTTTGTCTACTTTGCCTGCAACCCATTGTAGATCAAATAACAATCTATAAAGATAGTTACCAGATTCGGAAATATTTCAAATAAAAATAAAACATAAGCCTATATCAGTTATACAGTGCTATTGTGGCTTCTGTAATGTCAGCTGACGTCAATATTTTGTTGTTTTTAGGTTGTGTTGTTTACCCTTTTTTTAAATTGATTTTAACCTGTTTTTTAACATGAAAATAAACCTTTTTTTATCTTTTTCAACTTTTATTTCATTTGTCATCTTATGATTTTATTTTATGATATGTACATTAATGTGATTATACACCTATTTTTGTAGGCCTATTGATTTTACCCTTAGCTACTTGCAATGAAAATAGGCGATTAAAAAAAAATAGATAAAAGAAATCTTTTATAAATAGTATATTTATCATTAGTATTAACTAACACAAATATTTATTCACAGAATTATATGTGCATCTCTGAAGCTACACACAGTGGTATTTCATTACAGAATGAATCTGAACAAATCGGGTAAGTCAATGATTCACTGATGCTTTCATTAAAACTCTTTCTTCCTTCCTTCTTGATTGAATTAGTCATTTTGAAAGAATCAATTAAATAAATGACTCAGTTACTCAGTTATCAAGACAGTGAGGTTTAAGTTTCATATTTAAAAGTTTCATTCTATATGTATTTATATACATACACACACACACACACTTTTATACAAGTGTATCCTGTATTCTGACATATATATTGATGTATCTGGGCTAAGTCCTGGATATACACTCACCATAGAACTAGATTGATAGATACATTCATACATACATACATTCATAAAAGAAGGTTTTTTTTAAGCCTACGCTTACAGACATTTAGTGAAAGTCATTCAAAAGTCAGTATGACATGTAATAACAAATTTTTGGCAAAAACATTTGTACATTTATGATTGAAAGTATGTATTATTTTATATATATTTGTAATGAATTATTATTGGAAATCTCATCATTTGGCAATGGAATTGCATCTTCCCCCAAAAATATTTGTAACCATGGAGCACAAAACCAGTCTCCAAATCTCTGGGGTATATTTGTAGCAATAGCCAAAAAAAAAAAAAAACATTGTTTGGGTCAAAAATGTCAAATTTACTTTTATGCCAAAAATCATTAAGACATTATGTAAAGATCATGTTCCATGAAGATATTTTGTAAATGTCCTACCGTAAATATATCAAAATGTAATTTTTGATTAGTAAAATGCATTGCTAAGAATTCATTTGGACAAATTTAAAGGTGATTTTCTCAATATTTCGATTTTTTTTTTTTTTTTTTTTTGCACCCTCAGATACCAGATTTTTTAAATAGTTGTATCTTGGCCAAATATTGTCTAATCCTAACAAATTATTTATTCAACTTTCAGATAATGCATAAATCTCAATTTTGAAAAATTTCAACTTAAGAATGAATGTAAATGTTAAAGAACCAAAGGAATGAGATGAATTGAAATCGTTAATTATTTGCAGTCTCCATTACTAACAGAAACCTGTAGTCTAGTTATCCGCTCATGGTAGGTTCCTCAGGAAGCACTGATAGATGGTGAACTTTCACCTCTAGGTCAGGAAGCCAAACGACTCTGACTTGGTCTGATCTGATATCAAAGTTGTCCTTCATCATGACTTCCCTTTTAGAAAGATGTTAAATTCCTCTGGAGGCTCATCTCTCTGGGATCTTTATATCTGTCACAATGTCCAAGCTTTCTGCTTTAGGAAAAATTCAACATGCGCCAACAGACAAAGGGAGAAAAGATAAACAAAGGTCCGGGAGATCAAGATTATAGAGTCAATTTCTTTAAGCCTTGGCAAAACACTGTGTGCACACTGTATCACCACCACTGAAGCAAAGATGCCCTAGTTTTTATAGAGCTGTTATATTATTAGGGTGTCTTACAAATGCATTTCTGAATCAGGTTGATATGACGGACCTATCATTATATCATGAGCCAGTCTGGACTCTTATCAGGATTTTTCATCCGTCACAAATTGGCACATTTGATACGTTCCCATCCATTATGAAATTGCAAGTCTGTGTGGAAAACATTTTTGAAAACCTTCGAGTCTGAGAGCTGATGTGAAATGTAAGGATCGTGCCAGCGTACAAGTGAGGAGAAGTGGGACAAGAAATACGCATAGCTCACTCTGTATTTTTTCAAGTTTTTGTATAACTTTATTGAATCTAAATGTTAAATATGTGATGAATTTTATTGGAAATGTCAGAGGCTGTGGAATTGGCTTAAAATAAGATTCATGCCGGTTTCACAGAATTTATTGCTAATCATCAATGAGCAATGTTTCAGTAGTTTTCTTTGGTTCCAAGCCTGTTTTTACACAGTTTTCAGATGATAAAGCCAGGCAAATGAAAAACATCATATTTTTAACAAGGAGGCAAACAGGGTAGGTTTGTTCTGAGAGTGAAGTAAAAAATCCTCAAGTCAGGTTTTGAATTTCTGTGCTGAAATTACCAAATGTTATAGACCTAGACAAAAAAAGACCTGAACAGTACTTTATATCCATCACCTTGATTAAACTTAAATTACAGGGAGGGTACTTACATCTTTAATTGCTTGGCAACTGAAAATTCTCTTTCCCCCCAAAAATCGAGATCTACTCATCTGTACGACTGAATTTCTTCTCATATTTTGAATATGGTTGATAACCAACCTGGTTTGGTTCCCATATGTTTAATAAATTTAATTTAAAAACCCTAGACACCTTCTTTCATGGTCCACAGAAGAAAGGCATACAGGGTTTGAAGCTACATGAGGACAAGTCAATTTAGGATAAACTAACCGTTTAATTGCACCAAAAATGTGATCGAAAGTGTGGATAATGTTGTAAATTACCTGCTGGGGAACTCAGCCATATTCATGCTATCAGATAGCAGATCAATCATTGGTGTTTACAGAAGATTTGTGAGTGGGGGAAGGTATGGGAGAGAGTGCTGCTTCTCAACAAAAGGATTTAGGCGGGAAGTTGAGAAAAGTGGGTGTCTGCTGTTGTCCTTCGTGTGCCTCATGCAGGGTCAGAGAAACCCCCTTCCCTCAGGCTTCAGGCGATTGTATGCTCCCAGTCACATAGGCAATGGTGGCAGATGAGGCATCCGTGTGTCTACTTACACACAATCAAAATGCAAGATGAACATCGTTCCCACAGGTCAACGATGCAGTCGCTTCATTTCAAGCAACCTCTGGAATGAGCTCTATATAGTTATTTTGTGAAACTGCAACTCAATCATGACAACTCTAAGAATGATTAAAGCATGTTTATGGATTTGGCATGCTACTGCCAATAGTACAAGAGACACACTGCTGTGAGCATGTAGGATATGCTGCATGAATAGGCATGCATAAACACTGTAGCGTTTCTAGACAGGTGGAGCTGGGGAAGGTGGAGGATTTATTAGCTGTAAATCAGCTTGTGCTTTTAAATCGGTGACTGATAGCAGATCGCATGTAAAGGACCAATCAGCCTGAGCCATCTAGAGTTTCACGACTGAACTAGATAAATGTTTCTTTGCTTAATCCACCTTATTTTTAACATAAGATTGTGTGCAGCCATTAGTGGGATGATTTGAATGCGCGAGAATTTCAGTGAAATTACAATTACTTTAGTTGTCCAAAACCGCTCATTAGTTATTTTGCTTGATACAGCTGGTATTTCTTATTATATTATTTTAATGCATTGTTGTAATTGTAAACACTCTTGTAGTGTATATAGATTACTGAACTTTGTTGATTTACCTGTAATGGCTGATGAACTGAAAGTCTTGCACAAGAAAATAGCTTACTTTTGTGTTCATTAAAAATGCGGTGGAAAATGATGCTGTACTGATTTTCTAAACCATTGAAAAAGAAAAAGACTTAAAATATAGCATATGTTCACCTGTTAACTATTCAAACTTCAGTTCTCAATGATAAAGAGATGCTCTCAGTCTTATGCATTCTCAATTCTTTCCCCATCCGGTGGCTATACGCGTCATTGAATGTGGGTCACGAGGCACACAATCTTCTCTTGATTGGCAATGAGTAAATACAGCATTGAGGAGATGTTTTAATGATCATCTGAGATCTCAGACCCACCACAATGTGCTATTCATCTCTAATGAGTAGTAAGTGTGTCACAGAATGTTGGCTTGTTGTCTTTGCCCTCCACGGAGATAAATTTAGCATCCTGTGTTATGGTTTCAAAACAGCATAACCCACTGAAATCCAAGTCTCGCCTTGCATAACAGAAGCCTTTCCGTAATTCATGACACTGACCCGAATCACTCGCTCTCGTTTTCCAGGTTCCCATTGTGTCCGAATGCATCATTGTCCCGCCTCCCAAACTGAGAGCCCAAAAGAGTGAACTCCAAAGGCAGATGACATCAACCCGTCTCCTGATCGACAGTGCAAGCAAGGTAAAGGGTCACAGGGCAGCATCACTGAGTCTATTGTGGGAAAGCCACACGGACTGTAATGAGCTGGAGGGCTTGGCTGTAATCTGCATACAATGTTGCAATATAAATCACAGCATAAAACACTCTATAATAGCACATTGTTCAAAGCCAGTAAAAGGAGCACTATTTTCACACGTTTGGAATGAAAGTGCATTTTTGTCCCATTGTGCTCGGCTTGTAAAAAACGCCTTTTTCACGAGTCAGGTGGGTTTACGCAGCAAAGCATGCTTTCAAGTCACAAAGGCATAGCCAGTCTTTCCTGCATAACAGCGAGTGCTTTATGACCTGTTGATACACGCATATCTTTTTTCTCCAACGTCACGGTTCCTGGAAGAAGTTTTTTCTTCCCGAGCACCGTTCTCTGCTTCCCAGTCACCAAGCTTCCTGGGCCCTCTCCATTTCACCCGGGATCACTCTGAGCCCCCTGGAATGTGGGATTAATGGTCCTGTGCATCGCGCAGGCCGTTTGGGATACCCAAGACCTTTTCCAGCTCTGCAAAGCAAGTTCTCTTATCAATAACACCCAATCATCATGATGTCAGGAGCACATCGGGAAGTAGATTATAGAAATAGCTGATTAAAAATCAGAAGATGTAGCCTTTAATTTTTATTTGAATGACTAGAAGCAACACTAGCCCGAAATGATGTTGGACTGATGGGATTAGCAAGCTAAGCAAAACAGAAATTGATGCATTTCAATATGATAGCTCACATTTTAACAGACCGTCATTGCCAAAAAGGAATTAATAAGCACTCTTGTTGACAGCCTCATGCAATCTGTGAGCAAGGCTGGCATTTTCCAGCAACACCGTGACTGAATGCTAGACATAAATTACAGCATTAAAGACCCTCCTGAGAGATGTTTATGTATTTTATGCATGGTTTTGGTCAGCTTGATCCCCGTTTGTGCGGATGTGATTGCCTTTAATTATTGAGAGGCATCTGATAATGCCAGATGACTGCACCTCTTCTTTTAAATTATGATGTAGATGTCACGTTGAAACTGCATTGAAATAAATATAGTCTACCTTTTCGTTCGCTAATAGCAATTTTGGGGCTGCCGCGGTGCACTCTCTCTCTCTGAGACATGTTTTTAGGCATCTCAAAAGTACTAAATATATGGGGTAAACCATCAGTACAGTTTTTGGCGCTCCAGTCGCCTGTGGTGACACACGTCATTATGAGGTTGCGGTCTCTGAGCGCGTGCTGATTGGTGGAAACCGAGGGTGTGTGTGCATCATGGACTGGCTGTCTTACAGACCCTGATTCAGTCTATGCTGAGAGGTGGGCACAACCTAAACCACCGCACTAAAAAAGTCAAGCATCACACAGAGTCTCTCCAAAATGCCATATATCCACCTTATGGTAGAATATAGGGATATTGTGCATCCCTTGAAGCCTCAAAAGCATCCATTCTTTCATTTCCTGGAAAGCAAAGCTTAGAGAACTGAAATACCTGATTTTAATTTATAAGCTTTCTGTTGTGAACAACCTTGCCAATAACATTTGAAGAGCTTAAGAGCCTATAAAAAGGCTTAGACAGTCTAACCATGTTTTATTCTCCTCTCAGCACAAGAGTATGTTGACCAAATATTTGTCTACCGTTTCAATGCTGTTCATTTATCATTGACATTTCCATTAACCCTAAACTACAACACAGTGAAGTGTAAAATAACCTGTAATAAATAATAATTTTTACTATACTATAATTTTATAACGTTTAAATCATAATACTAAATTTTCTTTTAAATATAAAGTACCTATTCTCATTGGAAATTACAAATAACAAACTGTCAACTAAATAAAATTAGTTTAACTATAAGTCTAAGTATTAGTATTATTACTGAATAGCCAATAAATAGCAATCAAAACAACATATAACGTATCATTACGAGTATAATATAGACAATAAACCTGAGTAAAATATAGATCTATGTAAATAAATACAAAACAAGATCAAACGTCTTAAAATAGCAGAGGCTTAAATGACGAACGGTTAATTGTGTAATTGTGTAACATTTATATTAGTCACAACTGCATATTGTACAGTCAATAAAAAAAGTAATAGTAAAATAAAATTAGATTCTATGCATTCTATGCTATGAAAGAATTAAAAAATTTACATATAAAAAGAGGCAAAATAGCAACAAAGCCTTGCTTCAATGATGTGCCTTTAAATATTATGTATGTGTGTGTCAGAGTCATATTTGCACACTTTTGTGTTGCTTTGTCTGTATATGGCAGCTGCTAGGGTTGGTTTGAATGATGCAATCCATGCCATCCATTAGCAAATGTGTCCCGTTACTGTGTTAAACCTTTTTAAACAATGTTATACGCTTCACTAACATTCATTGTAACATATACTGTATATTAAGTACATTCCGGACATTGTTTTAATAGTTTGTTAGTTGTTAGTTTTTGTACTTGATTGTACAGAACACTGGTCAACCTTGCATTGTTTTAATCGTGCTCAATAAATAAATGAAACAAACAATATATGCTGCATGTGAATGCAACATCTTAGGCTTAACTATTGAAAACTTTTAAATAATGAAATTGTAAAGAGTCGCAGCGATGACCAGCTGAAGATGTTGATTTTAAAGAAAAAGAATAGTATTCATATTTCCTGTTGGAGTTCTTTATGACTTGATTTTTTATAAATTCATGGATATAATACGCATTTCATTTCAAATTTGAGTCATATGCTCTCCTGTAAAACTCCATCAGTTAGAGTAGACTATTAAAAGCATCACCTATAATCACAGGCTGAAGACTCGCATGCTCTTGTGCTTACAAACTGTCTAATGCATCTTAAGCATTTGTAGAGTAAATACCCACCCACCATTGCACATTTTACAAGCTTAGTTTATTGGCAAGTAGAGACAACTTTCGCCAGACACACCCCTAAAACTTGTACGTGGTGGTCTGCGTTTCTGATTGGTCGGTTAACACGACTGACAACACCTGCTTAACTCCTTCATCCGAATTGACACCCGGACTCTGGAAAATATATCCAGCATCCATCCCGTCTCCTCTCTCTCACACTCGCTCTCTGTGCGATCTCGATCAGGATCCTCATCAGGTCATTATTTACCAAGCACACTGAGTGGAGAAATGTTGATCAAATGCGCACTAGCCTTGCTGCTGCTTCTCTTCGTCTTGGGGGACGCGGTGGGAACGGATCACGTTGACGTCCCCGAGAAACCGGCCAGTCAGAAGGGACGTCTCTCCTTACAGAACACAGGTAAGAGAATGCAAGGGATGTGAAGCTGTGGTTGCGCGCGCGGACACGTGCGAGCCCTGCGCGGTCAGAGCGCGTTTTCAGCGCAAAACCCGGTCAGTGCACATATCATCACGCGACGTTTTGCGAAAACGCAGGAAGGCGATATCTCGTAAATACGGAGCACACGTAGCGAAATCCAATATCTTCTATTAATAGCGTGACATACGCTATTTATTATTTCCGAGCGCAGAGAGGATTTGCGTTTACGCAGGACATCCTCGACTAGTACTGAGAGCAGATAACTCTCATGCAAAGTGTTCGCACGATCATTAGTGGGAGCATCAAATATAATCGGAAGCAACTTGTGTTGCATTGTGCGGATGAGCAAGTTAAACCTGTAACGTGGAGTGATGCAATGGCTCCAGAGGTGGATCAAAGTGAACCTTTCTCACGGCAGAAAAAGCTATTTAATCCCAGAATACGTGAGTGTCGAGAGCTCAGAGGGTCACGTCAGTCTGTCTGTGCACGATTCACACGTGCGTTCCCGCACAAACCCCGGCGAGAGCGACGGAGCAGCTCACTTTACATGTGCACTTCCGTCTGCATAGATCTATGCAATGCATTTATACTAATATTAGATAGTATTTATATACAATACATTAGAAACCTCTCATATACTGTATATTTAATAATACTACTCTGAAACTTTCTGTGAAAACGCTAACCACTCATCTCTGTCATACACATTAACAAAATAGTATGTTTTTGTCCTCATCAGAGCGTGGTGTCTGATTGCCTACAATCTCCTTTTTGTGAAGACAGACATATGTTCATGTGTTTGATTGTCAGATTGGCTCACATAATGTGATGTTGGAGAAAGACAAACAACCAGTCTGTGTTTTTAATTTAATCTCTGTACAAAAGCATGCATTAAAGAAGCCATTGGGAAATAACGGTGTTAACATTTCTAGTGTAATTTGTAATGTGATGGCTCTGTTTTGCTGTTTTGCCTCATGCTATGGCTTTTTACTGACTCAGTGGGGTGTACATTTCACAGTAAGTTTTATTAACTGTTTGCCTTGCATTAAAGTAAATGCCATACTATATTTAGTCATTTTTGTCTTATCATAGCATAGAAATTGTTCATTTGAAAATAAATAGCCAATATGCATAATGTTTGTATATGCATTTGTTCAGTGCATCCTTCTCTTACTGTGACATGACTAACAGACACATCACAACTGTTTTATAAAGTTGCATCTTGAAAAATGCAACTGAATGTCTACATATTTGTGAGTTGATGTAATGTATCAAACATTTATCAGTGTTTCTGCAACCTTTTTATAAATGAATTAAGTGCTCCTTTGTGTACTGGTATGTTTGAGCAAACAGAATTGCTTTTATTTTCTATAAAGATAGACAAAAAGATTAATATCCATGTTTCTATATGCTATTTGCTATTCTCTATTTCCCTGGTTATTTCCTGAAACTCAGTAGTCGTTGCTAATCTCTACAGCAAGGTAAAAGCAATCTGGTCCTGCCCTATATACAGTTAACCTTGCTTTTCCACATCTCAGGCAGTTACTGCAGGATGCCTCCCAGTTTGATGGACTTTAATAGCATACCTTAATTACCACAGTGCGCTCTCTGCTAAATTTGTCCCCTAAATACAGTTTTCACTGGAGAACAAAGCCGGAAAATAGGCCTCCGCATTCATGTGTAACAGGTTGTCAAGTATATTTCTAAACCAGCTTATTACTTATTTAAAAAATAAACCTGATGTAGAGATCACTTTTGGTAAATGTCGGGCAAAATCGAGTTCTGAACTCTTTATTTAGCGTCTGTCTTTCTACTGTTTACAGCTGAGATCCAGCACTGTCTGGTGAGCGCAGGAGACGTGGGCTGCGGCGTCTTCGAGTGTTTCGAGAACAACTCCTGCGAAATCCGAGGCCTTCAGGAAATCTGCATGACCTTCCTGCACAATGCCGGCAAATTCGACTCGCAGGTAAGCACATGCTTGCCCCAGTCTCCCACGAGGTTCATGCCCCTCAGACGCAGCCAGAGAACGACCCTGTGACCGTCCCGAGCCAGATGGCACCGTCTCCAGCCTGGCTGGTGTTTCACAAGGTGCAGGTGGATTTAAAGCAGAGGGTTTCCAGCTTGTAACACTGTCTCAAGATGTGTGTCTGTAGCAAAAACAGTTCTAGTCCATATTATCCCAGCAGAGAAAGAACGGCATGATTATGACTTTATGATCTGATAAGACTCTGTTTTAAACACTCACAGGGCAAGTCCTTCATCAAGGATGCACTGAAGTGCATGGCTCACGGCTTGAGGCACAAGTTCAGCTGCATCAGCCGAAAATGTCCGGCCATAAAGGAGATGGTCTTCCAGCTGCAGCGCGAATGCTACACGAAACACAACCTCTGTTCAGCTGCTAAAGACAACGTCAATGTCATGGTGGAGATGATACATTTCCAAAACTTATTTCCCAAAGGGTAGGTACCACACTCGGTGTATTTGCACGTACTCATCTTTGTGTGCCTTGCTAATGATTGCATGTTAAATGAATTAAGTGTTGATGACTGTCATACAAATAATGATCTGTTTTGTTCATGTCGTTTAGCCTAATAAATACTTTTTAATATCTTACTTGGAATTGTATAATTGCATAGGCCCATATGATTTATATTTATGCTTTAAAAATTCATATTTATGTAATTAACTGTAATAATATAATATAATGCAGTTTGATCAAACCCACAAGCGTACATTTAATTTAAAGACCTTTGTCTTTCTTTAAAAGTGTTTTATTTATTCATTTATTTACTACCCTGGGAAAGATGTCATTATATTATGAATTTGATGGCAAGTGCTTAAAGAGATAGTCCCCCAAAAATAATGTCGTTCCAAACCTTTATAACTTTCTTTGTCCTGTGGAACACACACACAGGAAAAAAAAAGATGTTTTGAAAAATGATGGTCATCAAAACTGTTTCCTTTCGCATTGACTTTTATTTTATGGTCAAAAATATATAATGGAAGTCAATGGGAACCAAAAAAAAAGCTGTTTTGAATTATTAATTATCCATTATCTCATAGATCAAATAACCACGATCAGACAATTAACCAATAATCAAGTCAAGCCTGTTTTTAAATTTGCTTGTTTGTTTATTAAATAAATGCAGTTAATGACATAATAAATACTCAAATGAATAAAGTCTGTTATTTCCCTTAAGCTGCACGCTTTCAGGCAATTGATGTACTTTTCCATTTTAAAATACGTGTGCTGCTACATAAAGTTAATTTAAGTAAGTTCATTTATTTATTCAAACAAAGTCTGATGAAAGGTCCGTGTGTCCACACAGCCACTGTCCAGTGACATAAACTGTGATTGCAGTGTCTTGCACCTCTTTTTAGCCTGTAATGAACATATGAGGACAAGAGAGTCATTGAGCGTTTTGAAGTAGAGCAGCAGTGCTTTAACCGTGACTGACCGCTATCATCCCGCTTTCTTAGGCCGTATGTTGAGCTGGTGAACATCTTGCTCAGCTGTGGAGAGGAGGTGAAGGACGCTATTACCCGGAGCGTGCGTCTGCAGTGCGAGCAGAACTGGGGCGCTCTGTGCGACAGCCTGAGCATCTGTACGTCCATCCCTGCGGCTCCAGCGTCAGGCGGCTTCGAGCGACGTCCGCCGCTTTCCTCGCAGTCAGACGCCGAGCACCACAAGAGCACTCGGACAGGAGACAAGGACAAACCTGGGAAGGTCGGGTTCAGCTCACACGCACGAAGTCGGAGCCAAGGCCCGCGCCGCTTCAGTGTAGATGCAGGCCCTGCCGAACAGGAAGAGTCAAAGATCAGCGACATTCGGAGGTGAAACAGCAGGATCCCCTAAACTGACCATGACACCCCAATCCCCGAATTAACAGACTGCGCAGACCGCTTAATTCAACCCATCCACCCTCACGTCTCCACAGTCATTCCAGCTCTCCCAAACTGTACATTTTGCAGGGTGAATAAATGTGGTGCAGCCTTTTTGATACTCTAGATTACAAGACAGAGTGTTATTTTGTAGAATTAGTATTTCAGTTCTAATACAGCGTCTCTATTTTGAAATCATATCCACTTTAAGATTCAATCACCATGTTTATTTA
>NW_020525308.1:0-28312 GCF_003368295.1 Carassius auratus
CACCAGCTTTGTTTTGTACGCCGTTCCTCCTCGTTTCTAATTGCCGGCTGATATTTTAGCCCTCTGAACCGAATCGAAACTATTCTCGCCACAAGTCTATTCGCTGTGTGGCACAGATGTACGTCGTTTCTCAGTCTACCCGTGGAGAGCTTCTCGGCGAAGCACGTTTCTTCTCAGAGCTGTAACTGACATGACACCTTCTCCTCAGCGCGGATCCAGGGATGTGTCTAATCGGCGCTGGCAGAACACTCTCTGCTTAATTTTAGCCATAATGGCTGTGAGGGGTGAAATGATACTTTAAAGAGGATAGAGAGAGAGAAAGGGAGTGAAAAGGAGAGTGAGGAGGAAAAAGGAAAAAGAAAAAAAAAACGAGAGAACTTGAAGGTGATTAGTTGTTCTGGAGAATCTTGGCTGTGGAGGCAGGAACACTAATCCTTGCTTTGGTTGGAGCCATTTTGCGCAATAGGTCCCTGATTCCGCCCTCTCAATTTTAAGACCCGTGTCAAGCTCAAGCTCCTCTCCTGCGCCTCGCTGCTCTCATTTCCTATGCCTTCTGCGAAGCCTGCTATTTATAAGAAATCATTTTTCTTTTGCTTTTTATTTAATTCTTTCCTACTTGTTTGATTTTCTGCCCTGCTTAGGAAGGTGGCCAGATGAGTGGCAGCGATCCAGAGGGTTCCACTGCTCGCATTCTCACACCCAGAATCCTCTGATGCGGCCCAGCTGCCTCTCTGGCTACCTGAGCACACCCCCAACACCCCACCCACCAAACACACACATAACATCACGCATGTGCATGCATAGGCTCTAGTAATCACATAGTAATCTATATAGCCCAGAGCTCAGTGCCTCACTTTTCATATGCCTTTGTTAAAAGCGCCTACTTTTTTTGTCAGTACTATAGAGTCCTAGTGTGGCTGTGAGCGGGTTAACAACCTCTCTGATCCAGATCTATGATGTTTTTTATTGATAGGTGTTTCCTCATCAAAGCAAAGCTTTAGGCAGTTTCTCATCATTTGCTTTTGAATGCGCACATGTTTTGCCTGCATTATTTTTTTTGCATATACTACCTGTTTCAAACCTTTTGGGATTGAATTTTAGTTTATAATTTGAGTGAATTTTATGCTGTGATGTCTATTGGGTACTATTTATTAAATTGGTGCACAACAATAGACATGTTTGAAATTCTCCAGGTATGGGAAAATATATGCATTTAAATTAGGTTGTTCACAAAACATGGAAGTTGGTGGGAAGAATTGCGGGAGGTTACGTTTTTTTAATGAGGTGAATTTCTTATTGCAGGTCTCTCGTCTTAATTCAGCTGTTCAGCAGTGTTGGATCAATCCCCTATCGCCGAGAGTTTATGTAGGAAATATTTGAAAACATATGGAACAGGAGGAATGCTGGAATTACCTGCTGTTTGAAATATTTTGTATAGCGGGAGTTTTGTTTTATTGTGGTTTCAACTTTTTCCTTTCCCACCCTCCATCAGTCCAGTTAATAATTTCCCCTGACCTTCGAGTTTTCAGAGCAGCAAGACTCAAATTCCAACATATTACCTATTGTGGCTTTTTATTTTTACTATGAAATACATGAAACAGGATAATGAGGGCTCGGGGAATCTACCTATTGATTTTGATTTCAAGGCTAGAAATAATAATTAAAACAGAACAAACCAGCACCTGGTCCTTGGCTGAGTGATTTTAGGAATAAATTAGTGTGTAAAGTGCTATTTTAGTTTAGGTATGTTAAGGTGGTAGAGTTGATACTGCTATAATGCAGTATTTATTGGGGATCAACTTTACGACTATTGTAAAAAATGTATAATAAAAGAAATAATACATTTACAATTTTTTTTTTTTTTTTTGCTGGTGAAAACAACAATATATATTTTAAACAAAAGTGTACTTTGCCAGGTTTTATCTATGAAACGTTACTGTTGTGAAAAAAAAATGGTCACGCTTGTGACCATCGGACCATTAATAATATAATGAATTGAGTAATGCTTCTGACACCTGCATCGAGTCAGGGCAAGAAGTCTCTATTTCAGAGTGTTGTCTTGAAGCGCAGCTCCACTGTCCTTGCCAGCCACGTCCAATCAATCGTCGAAAAGACGGGCAGGAGTGGCAGGAAAGAATTAATGAAGGAAAAGTTTCTCAGACCGGTGTCACTTCATGCCAGGAAACTTTGTCTGAAACCCTAATGTGCACGGGAGACGACCGAGGAGGGGGGTGGTGAGAGCAGTGTCCGCTGAAAGATATTGATATAGATTTTAATAAATGTACAGGCGATGACACCTAAAATGCCACTTCCACAATGCAGTTTGACAGTGTATTTGTACTAATAACCCCTAAGAGTGGAGATGAAATAGTGGCTGTTTCACTGTAGCCATGATTAATGTGGCTGAAGTAATTAAATTCCATTAGGCCGCGGGATCACCTGCCAGTGGAAGCGGGTGGCGGGCCACGGTGAGACAGCCGTCCTGGACCTGGAGACTAATGCTTTTTAAAGCAGCGCTCCCAATCCCGGCCAAGGATACGGTAACGGAGGACATCTGCTCCCCGTTGATGGCTGAAGGTATTGATGCATTGGATCATTAAGGGGGAGGGGGGCGCTTAGCGGATGGAGCCAGCGCAAAGCTGTGTTTTCGCTGTTGACAGGAGAGAAGCGCCAGAAGAAATGCGTCCACCGTGCCTGCGCTGGCAGTGTGCTGTAATCTCTGGGCGTAGAAGGCAGCAGAAGCCTGGCTGCGGGCTGTAGCGTAGCAGGGCTCAGTGGGAGTAGCTTTGCTCTGGGTGCAATGTTGGGCTGTTGTTGTTGCCTTTTTTTTTCTCCTCTGCAGCGGTACTCCGTTCTCCCGGTAGATGGTACGGCACCGCCCCCCACGTCCCCTGCTGTTTTTGCGGCAGATTCCCGAAGACTGGCATCATTGCTAGCGAGAGAGGCCCGTGCCCTTTGCAAATGGCTACAGTAATGACCCACTTGGGAGGCAGCGGGTCGCTGTGGATGCGGATGTGTCCAGGTGCCACAACATAAGCATTTCATTAAATATTGAAGGGACTGCTTTCAGTTATCGAGGCGGGGGGGAAAAATTTGGCCACATTCCAAAAGTGACTAAACGTATGTGAGATGCGAACATCTCTCGCTTGCTCACTCGTTCTCTCTTCTCCCTTTTTCTGTCTCCTCTCTCTAATCACTTTCTGGTTTTACTTGACCTTTCTTCTGCTAATTAGTTGCCTTCTTGAAATGCATTATGGGTAATCTATCTTGGGCAATCCAACTTCCCCCCTCTTCTCGCTCCGGTAATCACTCTAAACGTATGAATGATTTATTCAGCCGAGCTATTATTTCTCACAATCTTAAAATACACAAACCATAAAATACAACCCAATTATTACCTCACGCCTGCACACCGGACCTTGATACCATGCCTGTGTTGTGTCAATTGTGCTGACATTGAAGCAGAGAGAGTTATCTGGGATGTGCATGAGCACAAGTGGGCAGGAACTTGCAGCTGTCTCAGGAATGCAATTGCACAGATGAGCGCAGTAATGTAAGGTGTTGAGATGTGCAAACGTGTGCCCATGCTGTGTTAAATGCTACTGTGCGGCAGTATGAGCGCTTAGTTTTACACGGGCTGAGGAAAGAGCTGCGGCCAAGCACGTCCTTGTTACACACAATTGGAGAAAAACAATAACAAAACAGAAAAAAAAAACCTGAGATGTAAATGTATATCTAAATGATTTGAAATTATATTTTGAACTTTCGTTTAACACACCACACACACACACATGCACACAAACATAATATTCATTATATGTATATGTATGTGTGTGTGTATGTGTGTGCATAAGGTAAACATTAGTAAATAATAATAATTGTAATAAAAATAATACCTTAACATTGCTTTTATGTCATGCGACTAAACAGGTTCCAGGTTCCAGGTTCCAGGTTCCAGCCTAATTAAAGCTGAAGCAGGGCATAAGGCTTTACTATCTTCTTGAAAGGCTTTTTGGCTTTTGTGAGAGGCAAAAATCAATGGACAGAAAGGTAACTTGGGAACAAGAAAAAGAGACCATACACAGTTTCTAAACACATTTTCTATGCAACATAAAATTGGAGTTATTTGGAGAATAAATCCTCTTAAATGTCTATTTATGTACTTTGTGTTTGTGTTTGTGTGTGTGTGTGTTTGTTTTACTTGTTTTTTATATCTTTCATACTATTCATGTGTGCTGGTCATTTCACAGCAGTGATAGAAATGAATCTGTTCCAATAAGCTTAAGTTGACTTTTACATTTTATGGGCATCTTTACCTTTATAAAGCCTTTTTTTCTTCTAAAATTCAATTTCTTGTATTTAAAAATTCATATTTGCAATGCACAGGAAACACAGAAGCTGCACCTGAAGAGGCATTTGGCTTATTTACATTAATGCAGCAAAGAGGACATAAATTTACATTTAGCAGACACTTTTATCTAAAGAGGCATACAATGCATTCAGGCTATACATTTTTACCAGTATGTGTGTTCCCTGGGAATTGAACCCACAACCTTTTGCGCCACAAATGCAATGCTCTACCACTTAGGAGCATTACAGGAACACATAAATGCATTTAACCTGCAGTTACAAATGCATGAATAACATTTTGTTATTTTAAACACAAAACATTGAATGCTGATATTTACAATGATTTAAAAAATGAAAATGTAGTTTTAATGTGAAATTAAAACCACCAGTAGGTGTCAGCAAAGTCACTGTTAATAAGTGAGTCATTGCCACTGAACCAAATCTTTTAAAGGTTGATTCATTCAGGAACAACACACTGTCATGTTGCTCATGGTGAAATAGAACAAAAACAAGCAATATGCTGTCTAAAAAGTAAGTCTCTTAATACTAACTTCTTGTTTATTGAACTGTTGTGCAAAATCAGTATCACATTTTAAATCATGCTGATTTTAGAGGTGAAAACAGCAATTTTTTTGCCTTTCATGCTAAATGAGTGCAATTTTTTCACTTGTGTGTGCCTGAGCGGATTGTGTCTTTTGATATGTGTGCCCACTGGAAGTGGGTACAGCAGATGTGTGGCGCTGGGGCCTCCGGCTGCTGCCAGCTCCTGGGATCCTGTGTTGACAAGTGCCTTCAGGTGCACAACACTCCCCATTACACACATAACAGAGTTAGTCCCTGACACAGAACCAGAGCCAAAGAAACGCTGTTGAGCCCTTTGTTTGTGTGTGTGTGTGTGATCGTTTTAAACATACTAGAGTGCTGAATTAGGGAGAAGAGAAAATGTATATGCAGAAATGGTTATAAGATAGCTTATAAAAAATTAGCTTTGCAAAATAGTCTTCTTGTATATTATGTTTGTCTTATTAAAGTTATACATTAAATCAATACAATGGTTTTTCTGTTTCTAAAAATCATGACAATTAATTTTAACGCTTGTTTTAAAGGGAACATATCTTGACCAGTCCCAGTTTTGTGTCTACAAAAGACATTTAGTGTTGAGAAACTTGGCCTGCCCAGTCATTTGAGGCAAGCGGCAGACATGCCCCTTTTATTGTAAGGTGGCACACTAGCAGTTTAGTTCAAAACAGTGCTCTGATTTTGTTTGCAATGGAGCTATGGCACAGTTTATGTAAATGTAAAAGCAGCTTAAAGTTGATTACATGCATTTTAGCCAACGATGACATCATTAGTTCAACAAAACACATGTAGGAGATGACAGTGGTGATACGAGCAAGAGTGAGTGAGTGAGTGTGTGTGTGTGTGTGTGTGTGTGTGTATGTGTATATATATATATATTTATATATATATATATATATATATACAATTGTATACAATAAATTGTATTATATAATTAATTGTATTATACATTTAACTATAATTGTGTATATATAACATTTATTGTATATATACATTGTATAGTTTTAATTTTATTTTAAAAAGATGAAAAAAAAATAATTAACCCTATATATATAAGATTAATATCTATTTATCTGTAATACTAGATCTTGAAAGTGTTAGCGTCTAAATGGAAGACTGTGTTGTTTTCCTGAGAATTATATCCGTTAGTCTCCATACGGATGTGCATCAATTAAATCTGAAGTAAAGAGAAAGGACAATTTATTGCTCTGAGGATTTATTCAATTTAACTCTGTAATTGCTTGCAATTCACTTGCTCATTATAGTACAATTTAGTGCATTTAACAGCAGCTGTTATAGAGTTAATGACAAGAGCTATAGGGAGGATCTACATTATCCCAAATGACTCTGTGCAAGGTATAATTCCACTCTCAAACACTCATTCAGCATTCCGGGACCACAGGTTCGAGCAATGGAACGAGATTTAAAGTGAGTGTAAATTTTAAGTGAGAGAGAAATCAAGGATTTCTTTACTTGAAAAACAATTAACGGATGTAAACTGATCCGAAGAATGGATCATGGATACTGAATTCAAAAGACATTTAAAACATAACAACTTTTCTTTCTTATTATTATTGCATTATGTGTGATGCTTCCAGGCAAAATGATTTATTTATTTATTCATTTCCACTTTTTCCTCAGTGATTATCCTAGTTTTTAACTTTAAATACTGTTATATATTTTTTTTCTAAATAAGATTAAACAGTGTAACTGTATATGAAGAGTTCAGATGCAAAAGCCTCTAAATGCCATCTGAAATGTTCTTCTAAAGTAAAGCATTTTTATCAGGCCCCTATATTTACGTTCAGTTATTTTATCTTTAAATGCAAATAAAAGGACCTATACATGGCCATTAGACTAAAGTTATTGAACCTAAACATAGGAGCCTGATAAAAAAAAAAAAAAATGCTCATTTTAGATGAAAATTTCTTATTAATTGGGATTTAAAAAGTTAAAATGAGTGTTTTAAAACTCAATAAACAATACATAGTCTTGACCAAATTTTTTATTTTTATTTTTTTTTATAAGTAATGATGTTAAGTGGTGTTGAGGAATCATCACATTCACTAGTCTATATGCTATTTCAGATATGTCTGTAAAGCTTATTGTGGCTGTTCATGTTCTCACTTGTTTGTGTGAGCCTGTGTATGTGTGTGATTTTGTCAGTCACTATTCTAGAGGTGTTCAGAGTGTGTGAACTGACTGTGAAGATGCCTTTGAGCAGTGGCCGTGTTTTCTGTCTGATTGTTTACCACTCCTCCCTCTCCCTCTCTCTCTTTTTCTCTCTCTCTCGGCTGTAAGTCTAAAATTTTAATTATGCTGCCTGACAGGCTCGGTGCGTGATGCACGGCCCTGCATCCATCATGACGCGAGGGCCAGTGGCGGCCCGTGCCTTGCCTGGTTCCTGAACGCCGGAGCAAGGGCTGAGCAGCAGGTGCCATATTACTGTGTACAGAAAAGCAATTAGGAAGCATATTGGATGAATGAGGAGTGCATTAATATTAGCGAGTACATTTGTCAGTGGGCTTGATGCGAGTCTTTTTCTTTTCTTTATGCAACATTAAGATTGTGGCGCTCATAAATTCTCTGCTTAAATTGCCATCTGTTTCCCTGTCAGGGCACTCTGAGACTGAGAGGAGAGGAGGGGGAAAGGAAAGTTTTCTCTTTTCCTCTCTCTCTCCCTCACTCGCTCATGTGATCTTTCTGTTCTTTCTTCAGAATAATGTGGTTTTCAAACGTTTGACACGTGAAATGGATAGTTCACCTAAAAATAAACAATTTGTCAGAAAGAAATATTTCGATGAATGTTCACGCTGCCCTTTTCTGTGCCATAGAAGTGAATGGTGACCAGGGAGTGTCAAGCTAAAAAAATTACAAAACGCATCATAAAAGTTGTCCATACATTTTCTTAAGGCATATAACACCTGTGTTTCCCTTTGAAACAACTTTCAAATCTCATTCACATGCTGTATATTTAAATTTGGCACACTGATGTGTCAAGATGTCATCAAGATGCCAACAGATTTTACATATTGCTTATCTAACAACATTTTTGGTCCACAATGCCGATATATTAGTTTATTTACAGTTAACATGAGTGATCAGAGAAGCTGTAATCAAACTTTAAACCGGTTTTGGTCAGTGATTGTGCACTTTTAAACTTTTCAGCCAAAACTGATTTATAATAAATTTGTTTTGGTGGGGGTGGTTTTAATTTCACTTCACTATAACCATATATAACCTGCTCATGTATATAACCCAGCAGCCAAAATAATCTACAAAGTATGTATTTTTTAAATTTGTATTTACCACAAGAGAGAAATGCGAGAAATGCTAGTTTAGAAAAACATGAGGGTGAGTAAATGATGTGTAAAATATTCCTTTAACTATCATTCGTTGTTAGCGTCCTGTCTGCGTACGCTTAAATCAGATTTGTTTTGGGTTTTTCTTGTAGAGGAGATATTTTTAAGTCGATTTTCTTTTTAATTAAGTCAACATGCTGACTGTAAAATACTTCTTGGCAAGAGCATGTTAAAAGCACGGATTAAACTGGTGTGGCTTTTGGGAAAGAGGAAAACTGTCCTGTCTGTCCTCCCTTTCTTTCTTTTTCATTGTCTTTCAGCCGGAGAGGAAGAGCTGCTCATCGCTCGCTCTCTTTGGCACGATGGCCACATTCTCAGGGCTATCATCTCAATAACACGGACGGCTTAATGACGGCACGTCCAAGTGCTGTCACAGGGAGATTACTGTCAGTGCGTCCCATGCCCGCAGGGGATGTGGGGGTGTGCTGAGCTCGATTGGAGGGGGGCAAAGGGGGATAGCATAGAACCCCATGATAATTAGCCAGCCTGCAGTGTGCGTAAAGCAGTCTGAACAGCCAGTGGAGCAGTAGAGAGGGAAGTGTGTTCACTCTTTGTGTATCTGTTCTCCCTTCTTTGACTTTAACTCAGCCCAGTCAAGTGAGACTGTTGGGAGTGGTACTTGTGCACTATTAGGGCGTTTAAGACAGGTATAGCAGGTAACTGATGATTTAACATATTCGTCTTCCAGCCAATTTGATTTAAGCGTATGTGAATGACTTGAAGATTTAAGTGCAGTGTTGTGAAATCAGTGCATCTGTGGGCCTGTCATGTGGCTTTGAACAACAGATCATGTGTCATTAAACATCCACAACCCCTACCGGCACTATCACCACAGACGGTTAATATACACCCGTCAAATGCACACAACTTGGATGAGGATTTCTGCACTCTCTGGGCTTTATTTGCTCATTTTAATGCAAGTCAGTGGCTGCCAAATCTGACCCTCCAATGTGGTTGCGTTCACTCTGGCTGCCTGTTATTAAAACATTTTCCCTTTTGAGAATTATATTCAAATAATTCTGTTGCCAGAGTAGTCAGCCAGCTAAGATTTAACTGACTTGTCAGTATAGCTGCCATAATCTTTATTACAGGCACTGACACAGACATTAAAGTTCAAGAGATTTTAGAAAACTAAGAGTAGAAATAAATCAGAAAAAAAAAGAGTTTGGACATTATGTGGAAGAATTCCTCTGCAGATACACACGTTAAATACATGTTAAATGTGGGTTGCTTTTACAAGAGCATCATGCATGATGTTTATGGCTGAAAAACAGCAGTGACCCAAAGAGATGGCAAGCTTGGCATATTCTCTACCTGTACCTGTTCTGGTGTGAAGTGTTTGACTTCTTTCTTATTATTTAATTCTTATTATATCTTATTATTTAATTATATGCAACAGGGATAAAGGCACCCCGGGGTAAAAGGTGGCTTTGATATTATTTTCATCTAAACCACTAGATGGCACAATAACGTGGCGTTGCACTATCCAAAGCATAAGCTTTTCAAGATGCACGTGTATTTTTGTCTGATTCTGACACAGCGACCCCATTGGAAATCAATTGAGACAAGTGAAGCCCATTTTTAGCGTTTTTTAGAAACTTCCGTTTCTGACGCACAGACTCAAACTAAGCTTGATGACGTCAGCAACCTGTCTAACAGATGTAAATCGTTAATCTTGCAGAGACGGCGAGCTTGAGCGGGGAGTTCTTTGGCGTGAGTGAGCAGGAGTAAGTATTCTGATTAATTATTTTGCATAGTTTTTTTAAAAATGTAACGCCAGTACGCCATATTAAGTTAATTGCCTGCGAGCTTATCATCCTGTCTGTACGGTAATGCGTCAGAGAGTCACGTGGTTATGACACAATCGTTAGCCTATTTTTACAAAAACTGTTTCTACGGGGCCATCTTTAGAAATAAATAATGGACAAACGGAGTCTTTAAACGCCGCCATCTTGTAGCAGAACTTCACTTGCGTTAGCATCCCATTGACTCCCATTCATTTTGGCGTCACTTTGACAGCGAATAAATGTACATCTGAGGTGTTAAAAGACTCCATTTGTCCATTATTTATTTCTAAAGATAAACGACAATGTATAAAGGGCTCCATTACCTTCTATGTTACATTATGGCCCCGTAGAAACAGTTTTTGTGAAAAATAGGCTAACGATTGCGTCACAACCACTCGACTCTCTGTCGCATTACCGTACAGACAGGAGGAGAAACTCGCTGGCAATTAACTTAATGTGGCGTACTGGTGTTACATTTTAAAATACTATACAAAATAATTAATCAGAATACTTACTCCTGCTCACTCACGCCAAAGAACTCCCCACTCAAGTTTGCCGTCTCTGCAAGATTAACGATGGCAGTTTGCACGCACAGCTACTAGAACATTTACATCTGTCAGACAGGTTGCTGACGTCGTCAAGCTTCGTTTGAGTCTGCGCGTCAGAAACGGAAGTGTTAAAAAACGCTAAAAATGGGCTTCAATTGTCTCAGTTGAGTTCCAATGGGGTCGCTGTGTCCATTTCTTTTACTGTCTATGCGCAGCAGTGCAAAGTTGATTCAGTGCTTCCTTGATTTGATGTAGTTTTTTTTTTTTTTTTTGTAGATTTGTTGTAGATTTAAGTAGCAAATGAGAATCACACAAATGTATGCATATATTTTGAGACAAAAGTCTTCTCTATGATTTTCAGTTTTGTTTAAGATCATTAAATAATTAAGGTTTTTAAATAACGACATGATATGTTAAAGTATGGTATTTGGGGTAAAACGCTCCCCTGCTGTTGGGGCTTTAGCAACGATTTTGTTTCTGTATTTTAAAATGCATTTTCTATATTGACATATTTTAATGACACTCTATTTATTTTAAACTAATTCATTATTTTTATTTTTTATTTTTAAATTAGCAGAATTTTAAAGCCTTTTACCCCGTGTGTGGGGAAATGTACAATTATACATTTTAGGTGCAGTGAATCGCAATATATTTTTTTTTGAGGTACAAAATATTATTAGACTACCATAAAAAAAGTTTATGATATTTATTAAGTTTATGATAAAATTATTTTGTGTATTTGGTGTAATGCAATGTGTTTATGTGATTCAAGGTAAAAAAAGAAAAAAAAAGAAATGATAAATATTTTCCACATAATGTACATTATTGTTGCTCCTCTATGCCCGGTCTTTCTGAAACGCGTCAAGTCCATGATCATCGTTCTGAAAAACAAGGTGTGCTCTGATTGTCCGAATTCCTCAAGCATGTGACGGAAATGTTATGGCCCTTAATATACTGTGATGCTGTGTGTCCCGACGAGAAGGGACAAAAACAATAAAACCCATTGTAAACAAGGCATTTGTTGCATCCAGTGGGGACTTAATTACTGATTATAATGACTCATACTGTCTTTTTACGCGTTGCTTTGCATTGTGTATCGTGCCGTGTAAACATAAAACCATGTCTGCATTTGTTATCGGAGAAAATACAAACAACAAAACTTGCGTTTGAATCATCAGTGGCAAATTATTTAAATATGAAAATGTATTTACAGGCTGTGAGTCAGTGAGAAGCGCCAGACTGTCCTTGCCAAGTTGGAACTGCCCCATTTTATAGAAACAGACACAGGTATTGTAGGTTACTCTCACAGGAAACCTTTGCAAATGCGCTGCACAAATCTGAATATTTGGGTTGAACTCTTCCGGAACAGTGTTGAACCACTGATTTCTAGCTGTCCTCTTTTGGAAGGCCAAACAAAGTAGTTTCACTTTCACAATGAAACACACATCATCTCCATAACATGGCAGTGGCGGCAACAGTGAGAATAAAAGTTACGTCTTCTTTCTTTGCATGAACATTTGGGTGGTGTTATCCAAATCTTCCCACATCGTGGTGTTGACATGTGGGGGGATGTTAGAACGAGCTGTTTTAGGTAGAAGTGGTCGACACTTAACTTTTATAAAGAATATCTCTTTGGATATGAGACTTTAGACTTTGCAAATTTACAAATCTTCTTTATGCACCAAGAGCTTGTAACACTCCAAAGAGAAAGGAAAATTTTTTATTCTTTTAGGTATCCTACATTTTCACCTGCCATTATTCCAGTCTTCAGCATCATAAGACCCTCCAGAAATAATTTGAATATGCTGTCGTTCATCATAAATTTTACGGAAATGCTTTGCTTTTATTCAGAGGGGGTGTCAGTCTCTCACAATCTGTTGTCTGTTGTCAACTCTCAAAATCTATTATCACCTCAGATGCAGGTTCTATGTCTCTTTCAATTTGGTTTACATTGAAAAGTAAAATTTACTCAGTATATTTTCTGTTACTCCTAATTTTGCTGAAATGCGTATTGTTTGTTTAATTTCATAGCCATAGACGATACTAAAAAAGCTAAGATTACACAGATCTGAGAATAAAATTTAGAAACAAGGATCATGCGTAGCCCTGTTATACAGTGTTAGTTGAAGCTCATAGCACTGTATCTGTGTGTGTGTGTGCGCATGTGTGTGTGTGTGTGTGTGTGTGTGAGTCCACAATTGCTAGTACCTGAGGCTTGTCTGTCTTTGGCATAAATCACATTGGTAACAAGACCAAGTTTATCTTTCCTGTAGTGCGACTGAAGCTTTCAACAGGTCTGTGCATGATCCAGTGCTATTAGGCTGTCTAATACCTTCTCATTGTTATTCATGGACTATAACATGGCTCAGTGTTTTTTTTTTCTCTCCGCTCTTGCCTTTCCTCACAGCTCCATTTATGAATTGCTCTGTAACCTCTTTTAAGAGTGCCGTCTAATTGATCTAATTCAGTGCTAACGGATGTTCTCTGTTATTACAGATGATCTTGGAGGCAAAGTTGGTAAAAGCATTAATAATCTGCACTCGTTGTGCAGTGCCGTGGCATGCCTGAACGTGCCGGGGGGTAATCACACAGTCCATAGGGGGCGCATGAAGCCATTATTAATATTAAGGAAGATTGTTCGGCCCACAGTCACTTACCTAGTCTAAATGGAAGGCTGTAGGTGGGATTCAATGCAATAATGGATGCACCAGATACAGCAGCCCGCAAACTCACACCGGTGTGTTCAACATCTCCTTCCTTCATGTTTACCTGACATCCTACCGCAAGCCCACACTACACCCTCGAAAGAGCCAGTGCTCAACATCATGATGATAGTGTGGGACACCGCTACACCATAAAACCAGCATCTCTTCTCAAATCTCCCATGAGATTTGTTTGCTAGCTTGGTGAAGGTTGTTTGATATTTCCTAGCCGCTCTCGACTTTCTTCTTCTTCTCTCTCTCTCTCTCCTTTGCCTCCTAATTTGCAGCATGATGACAATAACATGCACGACAGCCTTAGCGAGACCTTTTGAAATGCTGCCGGCCGCCCACTCCCCTGCCAAGGTCGCCACTAAAAGGCGTCTCACTCTTCTCCTAGTGGCTTCTCCTTTGCGCAGACTCGTCGGCTAGCCCTGAAAGATATAATTTTCTTCAAATGCACCTCTCGGACTAGTTTGTCTATTTCCACGGTGCCCTTTTCCAATATGTGGCAGATACTCTACATAGCAGCGACTTGTGCAAATCACACGGCAGGGCCGGGATCTGAGAGGGACAATTTGCCAGCGGTATGCATGAGTAAGCAGGGAATTTCTCCATCCATTTAGAGTGACCAGACTGCTCTCTGACAAGTAGATGAGAGAGAGGAAGAGAGAGAAAGTAGAATCACTTCTGCTCCCTAACACGGTCCTGTGAGGGAACTGCCTTCAGATGGCTTTTGCCATGTCTGATCTTTCTCTCTGGCCAAATCTGGTTTTCCATTATCTCTGCTGGTGCTTTGTGACAGGGTAGGGAGCCCATTAAACTTCTGTGAGTTTTATTGGTCATATGTTAGTATATTGTTTTTATTTCTTGATGTTGCAGTGTAAGCAGTGCTTCAGGATATCTGACAGGTACTGAGGGAGAACAATACAATACATATTTTTTTAATAGATAATTCAAGGAGTAAGTGCAAATTAAGATATAATTATACTTTACACACAAATATATGGTAGTATCTGGTGTATGTATGTGTGTATACATATATAGCAAAGACACATTAAATTTATCAAATGTGATTATAAATACTTTACATTCTATCATTATATGCATTAAAGAATCCTAGAAAAAAAATGAAACAAAAAAAACCCAGAAAACTATCAGCCGCTACAGCAAAGGACGAAACGTGGAAAACTATCGGCATGGATTTTTGCAGATAATCGGCAAAGCCGATAAATCAACCTCTACCTCAACCTCGAGTGTAAATCCTCCCCATCCTTCTTTACAAAACACATTTACTGTATAGGTCACTTCTTACCAGTATAGTCTGCTTGAGCAAGACTCTTAATGGTACAGTTAATGCTGTCAACATTGCTGCTGTCATTCAGAACAATAAACCACCTGCTATAGCGAAAAAAGTTTTTTCACAGCTGCGGTTGGTGATTACTTTTCTCCTGCAACGGCCAGTTACTGGCTTATTCTGATTTTCCAATTTTCATGGGTTTAAGAGTTGTCTTTTATAACGCAAAAATGTTTATAGTACTGACAAAATAAGTGTCATATTCAATATTGTTAACTCTGAAAGATCTTAACCTCTCTGTAAAATTCATCTAAATTATGATGGACCACACATGCCAAGTCTGAAAATACCCTATTCTACAGGGATTTTTACATGTGCATGTGGTTTGGTCCATAATCCCTCAAAACCACGTGCACTTTCTCTGTTGGAATGTTCCATGCTGGGATCGTTGTGTTGAATGTGGCTGTCAAGACAGCTGCAGAATTTAAACTGGAAAAGGTTTGTAATTGTTGAAGCACTTGCTGAAGAGCAAAGCCCCTGTCTGTTTGCTGAGCTGTGAGGATTAACATGGACATTAGGACAAAATGGGCAGTTTAGAGCTCCACATAATAGTTCTTAATTTGTTTTAAAAAGCTTCCCTGGTGGATTTGTCATGAAGTTGGTGAAGAAATGTCCAGAGTGAAGAGTGGCTACATAAATACAGTTTAAATATACGGAATATAAAATTTACTTCCTTTTGTGTTTTTTTTTTTTTTTCTGTAGTTTTGGTGACCTGGCCATTAGTTCAAAATATGGAAAATATTTAAAAATGGACCCAAACATTTCTTAAAAAGGTCATTATTATTATTATTATTATTATTTTTATTTTTATTTTTATTTTTTGTGTTCGCTTGTTTGCTCGTTAGTCAGTTAATACGTCATTTCCTCTACTTCCAATAAAATTAAAGATATTTTTATATAATATAAATTGTATAAACATAAATAGAAACATGTAAATGAATCTACATTTTCAAAATATATACTGTATGTGTGTGTATTTATATATACAAATTAAATAAACCATACACACGCATATTGTGTAAACAGAAACTTTTGTTTTGGATGCGATTAATCACAATTAATCATTTGACAGCACTAATATAATATGATATAATAATTTTATATTGTACCTTGTAATGGTTTATGTATTTATACACGTTTATCTATATTTTATACATTTTATAATTATTCTAGTTAATAGTCTAATTAAATTAAGTTGCATTTATACACTTTTGTTTTAGTTTATTGTTTACTGATCAATTTATCACATCATTTTTAAATAGCAGTACCATTTTTTTCCTCTCTCTGTCTGTAATTTTTCACTGATCGTGCGGCTACTTGTTTGCACTTTGAGGTGAGCGGGTATAGTATGGCAGCTGTTTTGATCAAGCTCTCAATATCCACTGTTATTTTTTCCTTTTTCAGAAGTTATTTGTAAACTCTCTTTTTTTCTTTCCCTTTCTCTCAGTCTTCCCTGGAGCCCAGTCCGGCCCGTGAGATTTCCTTGTTAGCTTAGATGTGGAGAACTGTTTTTAGAGTAGACACCTAGTCAAGACTGTGTGTGTGTGTGTGCATGCGCGCGATGCCCTCCAGCCAGCGGCGCGGTAGGGATGATTCGCTCTCTCACAGAGTGCTAACCTTGATCAATACCCCACTATGGATCGCTCCAAACCCCGCCGCTCCCGCTCGCTCTTTATTTCAATATCACGGCTCTTTGAACACTGTAGCCAGAAGCCCTAACTGAAATGGGCTCATTCTCTCTCTCCCTCTCTCTCTTCACTTCCCTTGCTCTTTATGGGTAGTTTTGTAGAGGATAGATCGCCAGAGGCCATGGGCAAAGGACAGCTGTGTCATTTACCTGCATTCTCCCTTCCCATCCAAAGTGAGAGGAAGAAAAAAAAAAGCAGCTTTTTTCGTATTTGCTACAAATGCCCTCACACAGACATCAAACTTAACTTATATTTGGAAGTGCAGGAAAGAAAGAGTAAGGTCTTTAATCACTTCCCCTGTGCCCTTACAAGTGTTCATGTGCCCTTCTGGGCGGAGCGGGAACAGTTTGTTTTTATTTTCTGGATCTATCATTTGCTCGCTCATTTTGGGATCCAAAGCAACATAAACACTGTCTTTTTGTTTTTAAAATCCATCTCTGATCTTTAAAGGGATAGTTCACCCAAAAATGAAAATTTAATGTTTATCTGCTTACCCCCAGGGCATCCAAGATGTACACTCAAAAAAATGGTTTTCCGGCACTGTTCGTTTTACACATATATGTTTTGTTAAAACAACACAAATATATTTAGTTTTCCGACAAAACACAATTGTATTGTGTTTAATCAACTTAAAATGTTTAATTTTAAATTTTACTTAATTATCAATCGCTAAAGTAACGTAAAGGGTTTAATTTCGTGATTCAAAAAAAACCGGAAGTGACGATTTCCAACGCATTTGATGACGGTGTGGAGGGGAGCAAGAGGTATCAGTCAGGTAAGAAAATCTAAAGTTTTTATTGTGTTAAGTCAAAGTCTTTAATTTCTCTTAGAGTTTCTGTTTTGAGGTGCTTTTGTTTTGCAGTCTAGTATTGTGTAATCGGTTTATTGCACCGTTAATAGATGATTTTGAAGCGTTGGGAGATGTGAAAGCGCACGACTCTCTGTAATGTATTTACTTTAGTATATATATATATATATATACACTAGGGCTGAAACAATTACTCGACATTATCGACAACATCGACGATAAAAATAAAATTTTCAGCAAATGTTTTTGAGTAACGTTAGTGGTTTGATCTCGTATCTGCCTGATTTGAAAGCCTGCATTAATGCAGTTTGAACAGTGTGGCGCTGTAGCGCAAGATTGTAATACACTCTCCTGATTCAATTAAAAAGAAGAAGATAGCACTTCAGTTTGAGGCAAACCGACCCGATCCGAACCTTGGATGAATATGTAAATATATACTGCACGCCTTCCTCTCAATAACTGCATAAACACAACAAAAAACTGACCGCGATGTAAAAGCAGCTCTTAAGAACACAGAGATATGGATGTTTGCACGAACTCTGAGGTTCTCCAGGCAATCCAGTAAAGAAAAGTCCAGTCACGTTTATTTATATAACAGTCCTTTATGCAATCGATAGCTTTTCAATATTAAACATGAAAATACAGAGTAAGTGTCGCTAGAATTATAACTTGATTTCCTTTTATAAAGCAGCTCTCCGGTATGGAGCTAGCTAATAATAAAATCATTTTATAAGTGGGGGAAATATTTCATTAAAGTCTTAGTTCTGCGCTAGATCAAACCAAACTGTTTTGATTATCATAACCCAATAAGGTATTTTAAGAGAGATTGTATTTATTAATAAAATGTTTATCCAAAAATAAAACGTCCTATCACTTACATTTACTTTATATTATACATATGGCTTACAATAAGAGATGTTAAGAGACAGAATGATTTGTCATTCAGCTACTTCCTCATATAACTAATCAAATGGCGAATAGGAGTTTCTCTCTTATCTCATTTTGTGTGCCAAATATATTTGTATAAATTAATTGTATTAGTAATACATAATGACTTTAAAAAGTGGAAGTAATTACCTTTATTTGTTATAATATGTATATTTTAACTAATTTAAAAAGATAAATAATCAATAAATGTCCAACCATGAGATGTTGACCGAGTTTTGAGAGCCCTGGCTCAGCACAGTGGGAGTATTTGAAGCTTTGTTTATGAACATGGCGGTGTGGTCATACAATGACTTTAAACCGGACACTACTCTGAGCTGTTCACATTATACATATGCTCCAGATATGTAATCAGGTCCTCCTTTAGGAATGGTAAACATGACACTATTCATCACTCACACAAATAAATCACTTAATATTTTGATCATTGAATTGGTTTTTGCTGTTCAATTTTTTTTTTTTTTTTGTAACACATTGCACTTCATGTGTACAGGTTTGTGCAGAATTTGAGACATCCAGAATTACCATAGGCCCATTAGAATCAACAATCTTTGCCAAACTTGATTCGGACTGCAAAATTTACGAAGATGTTTTCATACTGAAGATGAGACCTTGGACAAATACTGAAACCCTCTTGGTGCCCACTACACAGGTAAGAACAACTGCACTCAACACAACCTTGTATTAAAACATTATTCTCTCACTGGTTACTGGAAATTGACAAAAAAAGACAGATAAGATAAGGTTTATTAATACAATAAATACAAAATATGTGGTATATCTATAAACTGATAGATTTATTTTGATGCAAGGCAGGGGTGTCCAGACCTGCTCTAGGAAAGCCAGTGTTCTGTGGGGTTCAGCTCTAACACACCTGCCTGGAACTTCAGGTAAGACTTTTTTGTTTTAAAATTCCCAAGAACCTTGATTAGCTGGTTCAGGTGTGTTTAAATGGCTAGATCACCCAAAAATAAACATGTCATTATTCACCCTCATGTTGTTTCAAACCCGTAAGACCATCATTCATCTTCAGAGCACAAATTATGATATTTTTTAAGGATGCCCCGATCATGATTTTTCATGGCCGATACCGATTTCTTTTACAAGCAAACTGGACGATTTTTTTTTTTATCTTTAAGCAACAAACAAGAAGGAAGGACAGTCCACAGTCTACAGTCCAAAATTGAGGGAAAGCTCAATAAAGCCCCTTTCACACTGCGATTCCGGCAAATACAGATCCCGTAACGACACGTGACATCAGGGCGTGACGTGTAATGTACGAGTCGAAAACATTAGGCATGTAATACTTTCACTGAATCTGGCGAACGATCTCGGTGTCACCGTGGAAAGTGAGGAACTAACTGATCTCTGCTTCATACAGTTTGCACTTTTTTTTTTTTCAGTGAACGTTGATCTTCCTTCAAAACAGCCAGTAAAAGAGTCACACGATAATGTCATCACTACGACACGGCATTAGATCTGGCTTTTGTTCACACAGCGCTTGTCCCGGGATTGAACCCAGCAATGTTACTACGTCCCCGACCCGAGTACAATGCTGGAATCAATCCCGGGATGTGTTTGCTTTCACACAGAAGTAATGTAGTCGGAGCACGCGGGCGCACTTCCGGAAAAATCGGCTGAAAAAAATTCCAAAGACCGGCCGATTACCAATTGCGTATTTAAAGCAAAAACCGTCTGGTTTCCAATTTATGGCCGGTCAATTGGTGCATCCCTAATATTTTTATGAAAATGCGAGAGATTTCTGAACCTACATAAAGGCTGCAATGCAACTGAAATGTTCCCAGAATGTTGATTAATGGTGGAAGATGCGATTTGGAGAAGAATTGTTGAATAAAGTCGCTGTTTTAATTTTGTTTGCACAAAAAAGTATTTTTGTTTACTTTGTAAAATTATGGTTGAACCACTGGTGTCACATGGACTGTTTTACTGATGTCCTTACTATGTTTCTGGGTCTGGGAACATTCCAGTTCTGTTGTTAACCATACAGGGTCCAGATGTGTAACATTTTCCACTGTAATGTTTGTTAGAATCCCATCTTGACTGCTTGCCTGGATTTCCCATAAGAAGATGAATGACTGACTTTTTTTCATGTAATTTTAGAAAAAAAAAACAAAGGCTAAATTTTGTTGTTTTCATCTTCAGACTAATGAAATTGAAGTATCCAAATGAAGACCCTAGCAGTATGGAGTATATGGTGAGTTCAAGGTTAATAAATTATTTGTTAAAGTTAATACACAATAATTTGAGTTCTCCATGCTTTTAAATACTTCTAGGATACAGACGTTGCCAGCAGTCAGGAGGTGATCCAGAAGACTCATGGGAATCTATTTGAAGCTGCATCATTGAAGACAGTCCAGCAGAAGTTGGAGTTTTAAAGGATAAAGTTCTTCAGGACCTATAGCAGTTTACAGTCTGTAAAACCATGTTACTGGGACTGATTTATGGACTGAACTTGAGCAACCCTCCTGAACTCAGGTACACATTTGGAATACTGAAGAAGTTATTTCTGGAGCCACTTCCTGTTCCTGGAATAAGGTTTGATTGGTTGCCCATGAATGCCAATTAGAATTGTATTTGCTATTTTGTGTAATTTTGTAATGTGGTTTAAACTGTATTTTACTGTGTGTAATTATTTATTGCTTGTTTAACAAATACACTTTGATCATTTGTGACATCTTGTCTTTTGTCTCATTACAAGACAAAACATACAAAAAATGCTTTGTTGAAGGGAGTAACTTCAAAAAGAAAATATTGTGTTAAAGTAACTAGAACTAATTGTGTGGAACCACTGTCCATAATTGAAATTAGTAATTTGAAACAAACCTCCTTATGTTGATAGAGTGAAACAAATTTGGCTAGATTGTAATAAACCAAAACATGTTGAGTTAACTTAACCAGTTTAAGTTGAAGCAAAGTCAATAAATTGAGTTGGTTGAACATTACTATTTCACATAGATTCTACCTCATTCAGTTGTGTTGTCACAACACAAGGAGTTTGCATAGATTCAAAAAATTCCATTAATGTTATCAAAACACAATTTGGTTGTGTGGAACCACTGTCCATAATTGACTTAAGTAAGTTTAAAGAGTCATTTTTTTGAGTGTAGGTGACTTTGTTTCTTGAGTAGAACACAAACAAAGATTTTTAACACAAACCGTTGCAGTCTGGCAGACTTATAATGGAAGTGGATAGGAATCATGGCTAATATATATATATATATATATATATATATATATATATATATATATATATATATATATATATATATATATATAATATATATAAAAATTAAACCCTGCAGAAAACACAAGATACTTCTCTTTTCAATAAGAATAAGGCTTTATTAGATAAATCTAAGACAAATAAACTAATCTAACACATAAACACACGCACTCACACATTCACACAAGTTGCAGGAAGATATAAGGTTAGGGAAAGATGAGTTTAAGAGAATGGAAATATGGAATCCCAAGTGTACAGCAATACGTTAAATTGCATAGACATGAGCAACCATCAATCACTTAATTAACGCTCGCATTGAGTTCCTCAATGGGGTTAAAATTATATTAGATACACCAGCAAAGGTCACAGTCTGGAGGTAAAGTTACTTGCATCTCCTGTGAAAGAGTCCCGGTGAAAGGGGTATCCCGAGGTCGTTGATTGGCTGGAAGTTCAGTAGTGGCTGAAGTGACGTCTTGGGAAGCCCGTGGTTGTTGGGCGTTGGCTGAAGCTGGAGTTGTGTGGCTGGTTGGAGTTGAAACGCGCAGACGAGGTCGACGTTACAAAACTTAACTCAGAACACAAAACTCTCAAACGGAAAAGAAAAGAAATAAAGTTTGACGAGACTAGGTTGTGTTCCTTCTCATTGTGGCTAAGTAGCAGCAGGCATGCAGGCTGAAGCACGCTGCAACTGCGCTCAAAGAATAGTGATGACAACAAACATGGCTAATAGCAGAAACACAGCTAGAGACTAGCTTAGGAATTTCAGTCTGGTTCTGCTAGGTGGGGGGAAGTCAATGGAAGTGTTTAACTCATGGGTTTCCATGCGATGTCCAGCGTTGCATTTCAATTACGAACAACAAATTTGACACCAAATTTCTCTTCTTCGAATTGAAATTGTAAATAATTGTTCTAGTGGTGTTAATGTTGAAAGCTGTTTTGTGAACAAGTTGGTTGGTCATCTTGCTTGGTTCTTGTGGCACTAGAACTGATTTATGACTTCCTGAGGAATTCGGCTCGTGTTTCAACGCACAGCTTTGATAGACTCTTTAATTTGTCTGGTTCGACTCATTTCTGTTACAGTGTTATAAATCTTTGTTTGTGTTAAAGAAACAGATAAACATATACAAATACAGACCCAGGTATTGGATCAGCACCCTGTATCGGCCGATACCCTGAGCCCAGGTATTGGAATCAGTATCGGGAAGAGAAAAAGGGTATCGGACCATATCTTGTTTTTTTCCTCAAAATCTCAAAATTCTAATGATCATAATGACCAATTATTTTTCAGGTTTTTAAATCATGCTTTTTGTAAACAAGGCAAAATTTCATCCATGTTCTACATCCGAACCCCAGACTGACACGGAAGAGAACAGTTGTTGAATAAAGTCATTATTTTTTGTTTTCTTTGCATCCAAAAAACATTTTTGTAGGTTTATAAAATTACGGTGGACTGTGTGCTTACTACCTTCCTGAATGTGGTAGTTGCATTGTTGTCTATACAGGGTCAGAAAGCTCTTGGATTTCATCAGAACTATCTTAATTTGGGTTCAAAAGCCAAATAGAAGGTCTTACAGGTTTTGAACAAAATGAGAGTAATTTTCATTTTGGGGTGAACTATCCCTTTAATATAAGTTTCAGTGTTTGTATGTTCTTAAGCTTTCACTGAATAGATTGCTTTTGTACCATAAAAGTAAACTTGTATTAATTTGAATGTAGTTAGCTTCTTTAGATGTAGCCTGTAGATCTGCATGTCCCCTACACTGCCCACATGTTGAAATGGCACATGCAGTAGTTAAAGTGTGCATCAGAGTTCAGACAGAGGCTGACCCAGATGTGTTAAAGTGGGTCGGGGAGTGTCTGGGCCTTGTGCAGGAGGCTCACGGTGAGATGTGTGGGATACTGAGAAGGGTTGGTGGTTATTTGGCCTGATTAAAGCAAAATTGAAAATTGTGGGACATCCCTTGTGCTTTGGTTCTGTTGCCTCTCCCGGCATCTGACATACTATATGCATGCCCCCTAATCAAGGTTTCTTCATCACACAACCTCTAAAGGTGTGCCATTTTTGTGCCAACAGCATCACCAAACAGAATTGTGACAGTAATGGCTGCTTTCAGACAGGTTATCCCACCACTTATCAGACAAGCAGACAAGGCACAGTCACATTAGTAAAATGTTGGGGACAAAAAAGGTCCATTGTCTACGGTCGCATTCAAACCAACAGCATTTGGTTGGTCAATCGCATCAGTTTTTAGTGAAATGACTGAATTGTACTCACAAATTTCACCAAGCAAAGGTAAATGTGACATATAGTCGTGACCCCAAACCTGCACCTTTGGTTGAGCAGCAGAGTAACAGTTTTTATACTTTTCAGGGAAATCAACAGATGGATTGCTTTCTTTTATTTCTTTTTGTTATTTTTTCGAGCATTTTTGTAAGTAACTAATTTTTTGTAAGGTTTGCTTGCCTGTAAACATCATCTAAATAATAATTGGAGGCAGGGTGGCCTTCTTTATTATGCTATTTAAATTTCTTTTGTGCATTTTGTCAGTTCATTAGTTGTCTATTTAAAATGGCTCATGTTACTGGCTGTCCAGTGAGAAACCTCGCATTTACTCTGCCATCTCCCAGTAACATCACACCTATTGTCAGCCCATCTCCCATCATGCAACACTCTCAGGCGGCGAATGCTATGGGCAAGCGGCTCTTGATGCTGTCATCTGTCTCTTCTGTCTTTCCTCATCCTCTACTCTCTTTTCTTCTATGAACACACTGATCCTTGCTTCCATTTCCTCCCTCTCCCACTCTCAGGGACAATCTCAGTGGTGGGATTTAGTTGATCTGACAGTCTTCTGTGAGTGTTGCCTCCTCTCATTATAAAGTAACCCTGGTCCAGCTCAGTCCTGCCATAGTCCTCTTCCTGCCAGGAAACCAGTAGTATAGGTTCCTCAGTTGAGGGGAAGGCATCTCAAAATGCAACAAACCAAGGCATGGTTTAAATTGTCATGTACTTTTTATTTGGTGATTTTTGAGTTCTGCATGTCTCAAATGCCTCAATTGCACCTTGAAGGGACAGTTCATGCAAAAATAAACTGTCATGTCTTTCCAAAACCCACATGACTTATTTCTTCTCCTTGCATGGACCACAAAATAAGATTTTAGGCAGAATGTCCAAGCTTCTCTTTTGAGGCTCTTACCAGTGTTGTTTAGTTCCCAAAATATACATATATATATTTTTTTATATTCTGCAGTAGGAAGAAAGTCATGCAGGTTTGAAACAACAAATCATAACACAATTTGAGTGAACTATCCTTTTGAGATGCAAAATCGATACAAAAATACCATACAATAGCTTTATACAAAGAATATCTCTCAAACTTCCAGAAGCCATTTACATTCACATATATTCAGATATAGTGAGGGTTCATCAAGCTAGGTTTGGCATTGATGATGCCACAAATAAAACTTGGATATAGAGCTGCAACTAACGACTATTTTTTCTGTCGACTAATCTAACGATTATTTTTTCGATTAGTCGACTAATCTAATGATTATTTTTATAACAATAAATAATTAATCTAATTTTCTATTTTAAATTAGCTAATGAATCCTTTGGATAACTTTACAAAAAAAAAAAAAAAATTACAACTTCTAATATAATATTTCAACCTTTATAAATTTTCAACTTATGTGGTTGAAGTTATTACAGTATAAAATAAATAAGAGGCAAAGAAAGTTATTTTACTATGGTAAATATGAGCTTATGATAGCATTTATAATTAAACCACAGTAGCCATACATTTACAGTTGTCTGAGACGTCATGAAATGTTCTTTAGCATCACAAACCATGAAATGTAGTCAGGGTTCTGCTATGGTTTAGCATGGTTTCCAGAGATCTGGAGCTGATTCGGGGTGGCTCGGTGGTTTGTGACTGTTGTCTCGCGGCGTGCTGTCTTTTTAAGGGGCCGTTCACATATCACGTCTATTGCGCGCTCAAGTTCGTTATTTCCAGGGGGCAAGGAACTCGACTGGAAGTTGAAGTCGGGTGGGGGCTGCCATCTTTTAGCAGAACTTCACTAGCGTTAACATTCCCATTGACTCCCATTCATTTTGGCGTCACTTTGACAGCGAATAACTTTACATCTGAGGCGTTTAAAGACTCCGTTTGTCCATTATTTATTTCTAAAGATACACGACAATGTATAAAGGGCTCCATTACCTTCTATGTTACATTATGTCCCCGTATAAACAGTTTTTGTAAAAAATAGGCTAACGATTGCGTCATAACCACTCGTCTCTCTGTCTCATTACCGTACAGACAGGAGGAGAAGCTCGCAGGCAATTAACTTAATATGGCGTACTGGCGTTACATTTTAAAATACTATACAAAATAATTAATCAGAATACTTACTCCTGCTCACTCACGACAAAGAACTCCCCGCTCAAGCTCGCCGTCTCTGCAAGATTAACGATGGCAGTTTGCACGCACCGCTACTAGAAGATTTACATCTGTCAGACAGGTTGCTGACGTCATCAAGCTTAGTTTGAGTCTACGCATTAGAAACGGAAGTGCTAAAAAACGCAAAAAATGGGCTTCACTTGTCTCAATTGAGTTCCAATGGGGTCGCTGTGTCCATTTCTTTTACTGTCTATGGTTATTTCCAATGTAGGCGCTCGATAAGCGCGCTCATAATGGAAGCGACGCGGTCGCAACGCGCACGCGGTGCAAGAACATCAGACCTGAACCAGGAAGTTGGTCACCAGATCACACGGTAACCAGTTAAACCGTAACACCGGAGAGCGCCAAGATGCTTCACGTTGATTTCACGCACATCAACGTATTTTTGTAGTCGACGTAATCGATGACGTCGATGCGTTGTTGCAGCACTACTTGGATATTAAGCACATTTAGCTTTTAGTAATACAGGATTGGAATGACATTTTGAGTGAGCTATCCCTTTGAGAAATAAACTAAGAAATATAATTATATAGAGTAATATAGAATTTTAACAAGCCCATCTTGTCCCATTCTATTCTGCCTGTTTATCTGTTAACCTATGCTAGACCTCCTCTCTCTTCTTAATCCAAATATACTTGCATTGCCACATTTAAACTAATAACTTTGATGAAAATGCTTTAAAGTACTTGGCTGGCTATTGAGGTGTGATGTCACGTCGTCCAATGATTTAACAAGTGCGCTCATACTGGTTATCTTTTTATATTATCTTTTTTTCTTTTATCTTTTTATCTTGTTCATATACTGTAGGAGAAAAATACTTTTTGCAACTTTTGCCAATTTTATTAACAGATATTATAGGGAGAAAAAGGTATGATGATGAACTGCTAAACAATGGCTCTGACTGATTTAGTATTTTTCACCACTCTGGTGGTTTTCTTATGTACATGCGATAAAACAGAACTGCATTTACATGAAAAGGCAACAAAGTAATCAATGGACTTGTATCTTCCTTACGGCCTCGATATATATGCCCTCTAAAAGTCTACAGCTTATATTAATCATGCATACCCACTTCAATTGTATCAACAGGCAATAATGACTGTGCTTTCCATTTAATTTATTACACAGCTAATGTCCATAAGGGGAAATGTATTGACTTAAGGCATGTTTCCAATCTCAAAATCCAAAGAATCAAAAATACTGTACAAGAAAAGCAGCCGCAGCAGCAGCACCTGGATAAACTAGTTTAAACAAGTGCAGTTTTGTGTTTCAACCACACCAGAATCTGTTTTGGTATGCCCCTTTGAGTGTGCCTGTCAAATATGGTCACCCGTGTTGTTGCTGTCAAGTAATTACTGCAGTTAGAGTAAATGCGGCATTTTAGTAAATGGTTTGGTGTCCGGCCTAGTGCCCAGTCCGAGTCTGCCGAGACGTGCCGAAACAGATTGAGCGGGCCAGGTAGTCCATGACATCCTGTTAAAAACGCTCAGCGTATCCAAACGGCCCCGCGGACATCAAACCTCGCCAAGCTGTTCCCACGGCCCTCTGCTGTCCGCCTGTCAACTCGTGCCAGACCAGCGCCGGCCAAGTCCAACACGGCCATGTGGGTGAGTGTGAGTGAGAGAGGCCTATATTAGCTTACCCACAGCCCGTTGTGTGGGAGCCGCGAGCGGGTGAGGTCAGGCCTCGTGTGAGGCCTGCAGGAGGGGGAACCGGACCTGGTTTGGCTGGTCTCTAAACAGCCCCAGGCCTAAAGAGAAGAAAATGGCCAGTGAGGTAGCCTGGACTGTGTTTACTCAGGACTTTGTGGGTTTTGGAATGGAGAAAGAGAGATACGGCGAAAGAAAAGAGAGCGACTTGGCCCCTGACTGCGTTGGGTAGTTAAACATCCCCAGGCTGGGATTGTGGTAAGGGCAGCTGGACTGCGGGCAAGCTGAAGAAGAAGAGAGAGGAGGCCCTGTGCACATGTGGCTTTTACATCAGTCTTTCTTTCTCTCCGACTCCTCCTCTCTTGCCCTATCTCTCCTGAGAGGCCCTTTTCTGTTCTTCTGAACTCCCCTGACTTTGTGGTTGCATCCCTTGCCACCCACATTGGCATGTTGCTCGACTTTGGTATGATTCCAGGCCCAGGGGTAAAACAGGACGGCTGGAACTGCTCACTGCTGCCTGTTGCTCGCCGGTGCCCTGTGTGTCGCCTCAGGTGTGCGGATCATACCTGCCTATCTCGTAAAATGGTTGGCTTCCTGTTCTTCATTTGCTTCCCCCAGTTTAAGTACCTTCATAGCAAAAAACAAAAACAAAAAAACAAGAGGTATTTACCTGGTAACCGAATGAAAAACAACCCGGCTATGTATATTAAGGCGACCCGGAGTGCTCAGCTAACGGAAATACAGTATGCTAAACTCGAGCAAGATGAAGCATCTCATAGAAGTAACTTATTAATAACAGCCAGCTAATTACTTTGTCTTCCCATTGTCCTGCTGCTATA